>NC_142806.1:12152927-12239661 GCF_049724085.1 Artemia sp. Qi Xiang Cuo
CCCCCCCCGGGCCGCAGGGCTGAAGGCCGGCTGCGGGCGGGACCCCCCACCCCCCGGAAACCGCGGGGCGAAAAAACAGTACAATAGTTGTCGTCAGTGCTACAGGTTAGTTGAGATTGGGTTAGTTAGGTTAGTTAATTTATGAAAGGGTTGGTGGTGGTGGTTATTTAATTTATGAATGGGTTGGTGGTGGTGGTTAGTTGGCTAGTCAGATTAGGATAATTTATCCAGACCAAGATTATTACGATAGTGAACGCTTTCAATTGGATATGAAAAACGATAGTGGCAATGAGATAGGACAGTCAC
This sequence comes from Artemia sp. Qi Xiang Cuo, assembly GCF_049724085.1. Classification (NCBI taxonomy): domain Eukaryota; kingdom Metazoa; phylum Arthropoda; class Branchiopoda; order Anostraca; family Artemiidae; genus Artemia; species Artemia sp. Qi Xiang Cuo. The sequence continues at coordinate 12,153,234 of NC_142806.1, forward strand.
ACTTGTCATGAGCACATAGACTGTGTTAGATATACAAGACATTGCATTCTTTTCCGCTCTCACAGTATAATTTCTATACTGTAGAGAGCGAATTGCAAGCACTTGTGCTCTCGGCCTTAGGCTACTTTCTAGACAGTCTCTGTACACGCTCATGTTGAAATTGCTCATCAAAAAGTGTGTAGGGACCCCTTTACACGCTTGCTTTTCATCCGCACTTTTTATTACAATACAATAAAGTTCAGGGACCAGGAAGGCTCCCCTGGATATCAAATCACTCCCCGTGTCTAATTTTAACATTAATATTTGTTTGGGGGCTTGACGTTTCACCAACTCGGGGTAGAGTGATGGATTCCAGTTGGTGAAATCCATCCGCGAGCTGATGTGTTCCCCCTTTTCTAGATCACCCAATAAATCTTCGGCCCCATTTACCTTTAACAGCAGAGAATCTGTATCCCCATAGTAAACTTGAACCTCCCCTCCCGTGGCCATTGCACCTTGCACACATTGTAAAAAAACGACAACATGAGCTTTTTGGAAATTTCTAGTACTGAAATGTCGCCCGCTATATTCTTGTTCAGTCCAATATTTCACTTTCGTATGTGCAGAAGAATCATGCCAGTTTCTATGCTCGTGAATGATGTAATATTGGGGCCGGCAATAACTCGTGCACACTCTAGAGGGTCAGTTACGGCGTCGCAGCGAGATCTATTATGAAACGCTTTCAGAAATTTTGCCAAACGCTGCATTTAGAATGAGTTTATACATTTCGTTCTCCACCTTTGAGTTTTCCCTAGAGAGTTTATCGACAAAAGTGTCGATAAATGTTTTTAAGTAAGGTCGCTGAATGAACTGCAGGACCCTATGTATTTTGGTGATTTTGAAACCATTGCTCACCATCCACTGTAAAAGCACATGGTGAACAACGATATTCTCCTTAGGGTCCAAATCAGCCATCAGTTTTTGCTTAGAGGGAGGCCAGTGCCTCCCCATATCCTAAACCAATGATCGATTGTAGGGGCTCAGCAATTCTCTGGTCACAGGCTAATTGATACAAGGAAAAACAAAATCTTTGACGGAATCATGAAGCGCCAGCGGAATCCGGCCGCCAATTTCAAAGAACCATCCTTTTGGTCCATTGTCTTCGACGATGGTAATGTCAGGAAACTCACAGGGATTCTCAAGCTATGGATAATCCCCATCCGGCAAAGAGTAGTGAGACATTGCCGAGGGGTACAATGAGTTCATGTCCAAGAACACTGCATTTGACTTTGCACCGCTGGTTTTTTGCCTATTCGGATTGTTTAAAAAGACTCGATCCCCATGAAAAACTAACCCTCCCGTCATTGAACTTTCTACAAAATGATGTCTTTATATGAGGGTGATTAGACCTATATCCTCCCTAATCACTTTTAAAACAAAATTCAACACCAATTGTTTTGTGGAAAAATAGTAGCCTATATCTAACCCGAACTCTGAATAGATTTGGTCTGTGTTCTTACAGACTATATCCAGCAGAGTTAAAACCTCACTGGCCAAGTACAGTCGACAATAATCCCACCCATTTTTACAATTCCCCTTAGCCCAGACCTTCTTGGCAAACTCATACTCCTCGGCTGTGCATTCACTGCTGGTCAGTGAATTGTAAAAAGCTTCAATTGGAGGTAGTTTCACCTCCCTTAAGCGAGTGCCAGAAAAGTAATAGTCATATGCATATACACCTTTGCGGTTCACTAGGTCATAAATTTCACTGTCTGAAAAGTGTTGTTTAAGCAATGGAAAGCTATCAAAATTGTCGCTTTTCTGCACTTGAATCAATTGACTCAATGCCTTGGGAAAAAAACTAAAGGAATCTTAGAACCTGATTTTATTCCAACACGTATGCCCATTATCCACTGCCTGCCATTTCAGCTCGAGAAGCAACAACTTCTCGGCCGATTTGGGAATAATGTTATAGGTAAATGAACTGTTTACCCATGGACTATCTACTCCCCCTCCCTCCATGTGCATAGATGCCAGTGCCGATAAAATAAATTTTAAATCATAATTTTAGTTGTGAATAAAACAGGAATAAAAAACTGCTGGCTAACATTTAAGTTACACGATTGATGCGCTCCACCTCTATAAATACTACCCCCAGAAGATATTTCCTGCCACAAGTAATTATGATCTCTGACTTTCCCCCTCCCACCAGCACCACCTCTTTTCCCTTTAGTGCCCGTGTCCTCCTCCTTTGCAAACTCCCCCTTACAAACCCAACATATTTTTTGATCTTTAATCGCAAGACCATCCTCTGCAGACAATACCATTGGGTAATGTGATTTTCTCAAGCGAAAAATAGCCCCATTAGCCGTTCCACTTAGTTTAGTCAGTGCCTTGACCAAACACTCGTTCTCATCCATTGTTTCTACTATTTCTAACAACCGCATGGTGTAAGAACTGTCTCTTTGCGCAGGAGCATAGGACACTGCAATAGCCTGGTGTTCTTTGACTCGGTTTGGAAACCGGGGATCATTCACCTCCACCAGCTTAGCTCCACACTCCAAAGATATTTAGTTGCACTGGAGAAGGGTATTCTGGAAATTTTTGTAGATTAAAATAGACTTCTCCCCAGAAATCGTTTCCACTGTCTGGTAACCATGTTGTCTACAATACTTCATATGATTTTGTGCAACTTTAATTCAGTGCAAAATCTGGAGACGCATGTCGGGCAGTAGAAACGCGCCCCCCTATTCTTACCCTCCCCCAGAACTCTACTGATGTCAGTGATCGGATTAAAATGACCAATTGCATTCGGTTGACTAGGGGGTGTATATAACAACCAAATCCAATGTTTAACCAAATCAAATGACGGGCCTCTTACTGGGAAAACCACCCCCTTCTTTTTTAAACGAATCCCATCTTCAAATTCAGTTTCATACTGTACCACAGTAACGCCGATATTTAAATGGGCATTAGCTCTTTCAAAAATATCAATAGATCTTAGCGTTACTGGGTATTTTGCCTCTAAGCACGTGGAATCTACAATGGGAAAATTGGATCCGTCCTTCCCCTGTACAGCCCAATCGTCTACATTCGTCTTGGAAGCGTCACTTGCTAGAGGCTCGAATGCTGATATGAGGAAAGCATACTTGAAACATTTTTGACCTGTTTCAAAACAAATCCGCTGGACACCACGACAACCTACTAAATCTGGATTATAATTCAAAACTATTGACCTATCAGACCCAGCCCCCCCTCTTAAAATAAATTCTTTCTTAAATTTACAGATATTCACACTTAAATTTTTAATATAAAGAACTAAAGAGCCGCTACCGTTTTCCTTAAAGTTCTCGAGATGCGCTATAATTTGACCTACCCACTCCGAAAAAACTCCCTCAAAATTTTCTAAATTCGAATAAATCAAAAGCATCTCGGAGTGTACATAATGATAATAAACTTCACTTTTCCCCTCATTTAAATAAAATACCTTTAAAACAATAGAAACCTTAATTGAATCCCTCCCCCACAACTGAATTTGGTTCTCCAGCAGTGCACGAATTTTATCTACATAGGCATGCACAATTTCTACAGGATCAAACACAAATTTTCCCCCCATTAGTGAATTACACGGGTCTCCAAAAGTCGCAATGTAGACAACTATTGCATTTAAAATTGTATTAGATAATTGAAAATCGGGGAAAGTTGTACCCCCCTCCCCCTCTTGTATATCATCAAACTCCCTCCACATTGTTCAACAATAATTGGGGTATTCGTGTGCTCCACTTCAGCTGTTTGAAGTGGAAGTAGGTAATCAGTGGGGGATAGAGGAGGATTCCCTGTTAAATCCCGGGTAAAATCGTCTAAAATTAGCATGGTATTTGGACTTAGCAATGGCAAGTCCCCCTCTGAACTATGAACATTACCTTGCTCAACTGTGCTAGGTTCTACATTTAAAAATTTTTCTATAGAATCATCAATATTATCAGGTATTTGCTCATTAACAATACCACTCCATGGTGAATTGCTCTGGAAGTCCACAGATGCGTCCTCTCCTTCACCAGCTGATGAGGACTATGGTGACATTGAATATGGGACCAATGGTCGTCCAACCTATAAATGAAAAATAGCTTATTTTCAAATGTTCAAATCATCCCTACTGTTTAAATTTGGATTATTATTTAAAACGCACTTAGTAGTAGTAGTAGCAGTATGCACATAGTAGCATTTGGTTAATTCAACTGAAAGTTCCAAAATATCAAACTTAATATAAGATATTTACAATCTAAAACGCCGCTTTACATAAAATTGACAATTTGATTTTGTTCAAACAACCCCCTTTCCCAATTTCCACTATTTAATGCTCCCCCCCCTCCGAGCCAGCCATCGCGGCGCTTCCCCGGCCCGCTTCCCGCGGCGCTTCTCGGGCCCGCGGCGCTTCCCGGCCGCTACGGTGCAAAAGCTATCTTTTTCTCAGCGAAATTCCCGGCCCCATACCCGTTCACCAACGCGTGAAGAAACAGTTTTTTTTCACTTTACAATGAGGCGGTGACAGAATTGTGGCATGTTTCCCCTCCTTTCACCAATGTCCTAAATATATTGTTAGACCTTAATTTGAAAATAACGAGATTTCACCGGTTCTCCAGTAAATAGAGATTGCATAGGCCTGCGCTTAATAAATTGCAATTGTCTGCATGAAACCGTTTTAATTTGACGGGAGAAAAACACCCCCCCCCCCTTTTCAGCAATGTCATAAATAGCAATTATTATTTTTGGGGATATAACTTGTTTCGCTCTTACATAGAATTCCAATGTCCTAAATATCTATCGCTAATTTTGCAGACAATTCCGCTATATTCAGAAATAAACACAGAATTACATAAAAGCATGGGAATCCTAGACTTGGCCTAACCACTAACCGCTAATGATAGAACAAAACAGAAAAGGGGTGAAACAGATCTATTTATATGCTTGTGCGGAGCTTTATGCCAAAGATTAAAACAATAATATTCAATTGTGAAAAATAGCATTTTGAGTTTCATAGTGGTGAGAGATAGCAGTAAAACTAGAAAATTACCTAAAAATATTCGCTTATGAGATATCGAAGCGATAGCAACAGAGAAAATAGCAAAGACTAGAAAAAAAGAGCGGTTTCTTTGCAAAAAAAAATTACATGATATTTAGATATTTCTGAGGGAGGGGGAGTAGAGAAAACAAAGGTTGGGGGCGAGGGGTTAATATTTTAATATCCCGCTGAGATAAGTTTATATTAGGTTGAAAATAACAGTTTTGTTTTTATATATTTCTATAAGATAGTTTGAGAAAAAAAAATGCTCACATTTGCAAATCCTGACTGCACTTGGGTGCCAGATGGTCCGGGTAGTGCGTGTTGGAGGGCGGACGGGCTGACGTCGTTAATTTCTTGCACAGATTGGACTGCAGCTTGTACAGTAGGACCAGTGACGGTACAGACTTGTGCAGTCGAGCCAGTGATGTCATGGGCTTGCACAGATGGCTGCACTTGGGCAGGCAACGTGGAGCTGGGGGGTTTCAGCCAACGGCCATATTGAACAACTGTTGCAGGGGTTTTACCTTTACCCCGTGCTTTCTTACTGGGAGGCGGGGCACATTCTTCACAATTGTCCTTAAAGAAGAGAAAAAATTTAGTATCGAAAATAATTTCCCCCTTTTTTACAGAAAGAAAATTAGTACTCTCATCCATATAATTTTGTCTAGAAAAGCATTTATCACTAAGAAAGCACAACGTAAAAAAATTTCGTGAAATATACTAATTGCATCCTTTTGAATCTGAGAAAGAAGAATTACGGCTCACTGAGCCGTTCAAAATTCAGCCTATAAAAGTCGGCCTAGTTTGTTTCTAAGCTGTTTGAAGAATTTCTTATTTTTAGGCGTTTCTGTTCTTTTCTGGTTTTAATCTGCATTGAGCATGCCTCGTTTGATGCATTTAAAATATTAGCGGTATTTTTTATCTTTCCATATCCTTTTTCGGTAGCTGGTATTTACCCCATCCCCAGAAAAAACAGGCCCGAGGAAAATAAGCCCCACAGAAAATATCCCTGAGAAAAGACATGTAAAAATACCCCCTCCACCCCCCCCCCCCCGAAAGATATCGCATCCTTTTGAATCTGAGAAAAGATGAATTACGGCTCACTGAGCCGTTCAAAATTCAGCCTATAAAAGTCGGCCTAGTTTGTTTCTAAGCTGTGTGAAGAAAATCCCCCCGAATACTAAACGTTGAAAATGTGAATATTTAGTCAAACATCGAAGCATTGATCTAAGCTATGGTTCTTTTTCAGTTATCCAATAAATAAAAACATGTTTTTAGTCGCATCCTTTTGAATCTGTGAAATTTTCGGAAACTAAACTGCTAACACTAACGAACAGGAAGTGCTTTAAAAAAGGGTCAGAGCTAATTATAGGCCTTGAGCTGGAGCCTTGTGTCAAACCAGTGCGGGTTAATAACAACAGCGACGGAAGTCTCAGTTAGAGAAAAGATTACAATAGAGAAAAGTCTACATTTATCGAAAAGATAATTATTTCTATCTGCGAGAGTTTTGTTTGTAAGACAATAGGGGATGGGTTAGGTTTTTAGAGTAAAAAAAGTACATATTTTATGTTTTCTATCGAGTATCAAGATTACTTAGTGAGGTTTGCATTAGAGTGGGAGGGGGGAGGGGATGTACCTGAATATACTGGAGGGTGACCAAGGAAAATAATTTTACTTTGAAAATAAAAAATGAAAATGTATTAAATCAGAACTTACATTGCAAATTGAAGTTGCCAAGGTTTCTAAAGAGTCGAATTTATCCATTCTTGTGTCATCAACTATGTCAAAATAATTTCTGATAATTTAATCACATTGCATGCCCGTTATATACGAAATCTCAAGGGCGAATTTTTATGTAACGGGGAAAACCATATGTAACCAGCCCTCTGTTTGGTTGAGAAGGGGGATGTAACCGACTCGCTGATTGGCTGAGAAGGAAACGCGTGATCTAACTGTTTTCTATTTTTGGACACCTTGACATTCGCCTCGAGCGTGCCCAGAACAACAACAACAACAACAAATAAATCCCTCAGACCTAAAGATTAAAGAAACCATAATGTTTCTTAATTCCCCTTTCGTGAATCAATAATTCCCCGCCGATTATGTAAATCAATTTCTCAGGTTAGGTCAGCCTAAAGATCAAAGAAGCCATGTTTGTTTCTTAATTCCCCGATCGTGAATCAATAGTTCCCTGCCGATAATGTGAATCAATTTCTCAGGTTAGGTTAACCAAACAACAAAGAAGCCATTTTTGTTTCTTAATTCCCCTTTCATGAATCTATAATTCCACTCGATTATGTAAATCACCCCATTGTCATTACACCTAGACAAACAACAACAAATAAATCGACCTTGAAACATCCATCAAAGTGAGAAAAATCCTGTTTTTCCATTCTCACTGACAAAAACCATAAAACATCCATAAATTGCTGTACTCGTCGCTGTTTTTTCATTCTCACTGACAAAAACCATAAAACAAACATAAATTTTTTTTGACATCCATAAAAAACATCGAATAAATTGACCAACACCCATAATCGTCCAAGAAACATCCATAAAAGTGAGAAAATTCATGTTTTTTCAAGTGAGAAAATTCTGTTTTTTCATTCTCAGTGAGAAAACCATAAATAACGTGGTCAAGTACGGGACCTTTAGGGTCATCTCTACTTAAGTAATTGTATTATTACAATGAATCTGATAAAGGAGAGGACGGTGAGATCTCCTAATCACCTTTGATATAAATCAAGACAAGAAGATATCTTCTTTATGTGATTCGTGTATGAACCTCCAAAGGTACATGATATTTATTGGTTACATAATTTAAGACCGATCTTAAAAGTCGCAGTTGCGCATCATGAGCCCATAAGAAATGACATTTTACGTTAAGATTTGCAGACAATACTTAGCGGGGGAGAACTATGGTATTTTTCTAACTTAGAAAAAGTAAATACCTGTCATTACTGTTCCTAATTATGGATACTTCAGACCAAGGCCGTATTCAGTAGAGGGATTAGGGAGTTTGAACCCCCCCCCCCGACATGTTTCCCCGACTCATAAAACGTAATATAAAAATAAAATAAATGTAAATCGTAAAAAAACACATTTTTGATGACCAAATCTGATCTGATTTGAAAACCAAATTATAAGATTATTTCGTGGTTGCATCGGTAGCTGCAACTTAGTAAGAGACAAACACAAGTAGCAAAAAGGCGTAATATTTTTGGATGGCCCTATGGGGCTACTCTTTTCTTCTTTAGTAGTTTAACAGCAAAGGCAGTAATACTGGTTTCTATGGAAACCCCTATGTGCTGATTGGTATGGAAATTTGTGGGAGAAATATTGGCAGGTGTTTTTGTTAGCTGAATAGCTTTTGTTATGGGTCAATTCGTTCTATGAGGTCTTGTCTGAGGTATTTCTGGTAGCTATTACAAGGCATTACGATTATGTTCAATGAAAATCCTTTAGTCATAGCTTTACAGGTTTAACAGGTTTTCAAAACAAAGTTCCGATCGACGAATTGATTATCGGGCATCTGTTCATTTTTAGGGAGCCTCCAGCTACGTTACCCGGTCTTAAAAGTATAAAAAAGGGTACAAAGCTGGATATTATTTATTAAACGAAAAGCAAACAATAAGTGACTATCCAAGAAACTATGAAAAAGATTTGATGATGAAATATATAAAGTATGAGCCTTTTTTTACTATGTGTGATAGAAATCTGTACTCTTTACCGTGGGTGTTCCCTACTTAGATAATGTTCTACGATTGTCCGTGACAAACCATGGGAAGCCCGTGTCCCTCCACGAGTTATAGCCCCCCCTGTCTCATAGCCCCAAGGTACCTTCACGCTCCTTGTGAGACCATTCAGAGCCCCCTATTGATCACTTTTGTCCCTTTGAGGTCCCCTCCCTGCCCTACGTGAGCCATGATCCCTCCGTGAGGGGGGGGGGGTTTGAATTCCCCTTTATGGTCTTTACCTCTCTCGGCCTTGTGACTCCCAATTAGCCACTGTTCCCAAAATATTTTAGCCCCCTCCAAATCATCCCTTTGGCACCTCCATCTATTGCCCCCCTCACATAGTCAAAATGTTCACAAAAAAAGCATATCACTATCGAAAAAGTATGCACGAGATTTTTCATGAATAGGCACACCAAACAAAGTTCTTGTTTACTATGAAAACTTCCGCAAAAAATAAAAATAAATAAAATGTGTTTCATAGATTTCTACATGTAAATTACAATAAATCGAACATTCTCCCTATTGATGGAAACAAAAACGTAATTCTTAGCGAGCTCAATTTCACTTAATAACATTACCCATAATAAAGTACTTGAATATACTGGCGGTGTAGTTGGTTTAATCTCTAACAAGTAGTGGGTCTCAGACAAATGTTAGTTGGTGGACCAGAAATTGCGAATTTGATTAAAGAGTTTGAGCTCCAGTATTTTAGGGACGTGTACATGGGATATAGCCTGAAATCTGGAACAAGAACAAAACGCGGAACAGGGATCAGAACCCAGGTTTCATTCATAACAAGGATAACCCAGGAATTGAAATGGAAAGACTGGTGCTCCAACCTAAGTGAGCCTAACTTTTGCATGTCTCTCTCACTATGACTGTTTGTCTGAGCAGATATGCTGCCATCTATAACTAGAGGTGAAAAAACAATAGTTAACATAATGTAACCTAGTTAATAAAAAAAATATTTTTACTGTAGGTAGTCGGGGTGCACCAGGTTGGCTGCGGGTACCCTGGGTGGGGCAAGATGGGAGCACTTGGAGTGATTTGTTTTTCGTATTATTCATTTTAAAATGACTCTCACACTGCTGATTAGAAGAATAGACTTGGAATTGATTCTTTAAAATGTCGTAAAATCCTTTTGATCTTAAAAATACCTGTATTAATTGGTAATGGAAGATTTTAGTTACATACAAACTGCAAAATCATAGATTGTGAAACATTTGAGTAGTTTCTTGATTCTTTGAAATGTTGTAAAACTCCTCCTAACTTGGTTTACTTCAATACATCCTATTTTAAAAAGTATTACAAAAAGTAAAACAAAATTTAAAAAAATCACTGGTGCATCTAAAATTGATGGTCTTTAATTCTTCCTGCACATAGTTGCCCTTTTTAGCCGAATATATGCAATGGATCTCAAAGGAGAAGAGCCTTGCGGGAATATATGAATGATTTGGGCTGTGAGTATTTTAGATTTGAAGTTTTGACTTACAATAAATTACAAGCTATTCAAATAATCAATGACATAAGAAACAACATGAATAAATCCCCTTTTGGATTTTTTTTTAAACTACATAGTAGCTATTAAACATACTTAGAATTGGAAAACAAGTCCAGGGTTATGACAGATATACAGTACTTACTTTTTGAATATATGATAATATATAAGAAGATAAGATAAGATATTTATTTCAAAAAATGACTATCACAAGCCCCGAGAGGCCGAATTCGCATTTCGGGGTCATATAATAAAAAAAGACATAGAAATAGCACAACAACTAAAAAACTGGCTAAACAATGGCAAAAACAACAATATCAGAAAGGCAAAGCCATTCATTAGTATAAAAAACAAACAGTGTCAAGTGTAATAAATTTAAAAATGAACAAATTAAAACAAAACCAAAAAAAAATTGAAATAAAAAAAGTGTTAAAAAAGTTTAAAAGAGAGTATATAAAAAGGGGAGGGAACGGAAGAGCCAAACTGAGACCAGCATGGGTATCTGCTGGTGTCCAATATCGTTAATCATGACTAGAAATAAAAGTGGTCCCAATAAGGTTCCTTGAGGAATTCCACAATATATAGGGAGGGGGTTAGAGAAAATATTTTTGTATTTAACAACTTGGGATCTATTTGAAAGAAACGATATAACAATATTTACTAACAGAGGATCAAGTTTAAAGTTAACCAGTTGTGAACGAATTAGGGTGGTGTGGTCAACCAGGTCAAAAGCTTTTTGGAAATCAACTTAGACAAGGTTAAGCCAGACATTTGGTTTATCAAGGTTACTCACGATGGTATGCATTAAGTGCACAAGGTAATGGGTGGTGGAAGTTTTCTTTAAGTTACCAAACTGCCGGGTGTCAATACGCGGACAAATTTTATCCTTAAGCCAGTCACAGAGGAAACCTTCATAAAGTTTGGAAAAAACAGTAGTGAGCATAATGGGGCGAATGTTGGCGAAAGTCAGACTGGCGCATTTTTTAGTGACAGGTGTTATAAAACCTTGTTTCCAGCAACTTGGGAATTTACCAAATTTTGTGATGTGATTGAAAATATTTGATAAAGGCTCAGCAATTTTGTCCGAAAAGGCTTTAATTAAGTCAACTGGGATTTCCAAGGGACAAATACTTGATTTTCTAAGTTTAAAAATTTTATTTATAACATCAGAGGGAGAAATAAAGGGGAAGGAAGTATTTGGAGGAATAGTTGGACTTGAGCCAGTGAAAGGGGGGAGACTTTGCACGATGGAAGAAAGGTACAAGTTCAGATCGTTGGCAGTCTTATTAGGGGGTTCAGGGAGATGAAAATTAATTTCGGAAGGACTTTTTCCGCATATTTCTTTAATTTTTCTATACCATTGCTTGGGCTTGTTAGAATATAGATCTTTGACTTTATTATTATAATAATTAGAAGCTGCTTTTCTTATTTTTTTTCTTTAGGAACTTCCTTAGACTATTAGCCTCAGTAATGCGACCTGCTTTGAAAAAATTGATTTTTTTTCTTACAAGTTTTTTAAAAGACTCAGTAACATAAGGCTTATCTGTAGAACACGTTTTAAAAATTTTCTCAGGGAAGTAAAATTCATAATTACTCCTCAATAGATTTTGGAGGGACAAAGCCATGTAGTCAACGTCATTTGTTTGATACATAGTGGACCAATTTTCAGTAGTAATCCAGGAGCCAAAATTAAGCGGTTTCAGTTATAGAAAACGACTGTTTAACTTTAGCCAGCGGAGATAGGAAAAGGCTAAAGTGGTAACTACCCCCTAGAGGGGCAGAGTGGAGATGGGTTTGTAAAACTTCGAAAGATTAGTGCAAATTAAATCAAGAGTAGCATTGACTTTTGTAGTAGGGACATTAACGACCTGTTTTAAATTAAAAGCGTTACATCACAGTTTATAGAATTAGCAGTATGATCATTCTCTATCTCTCCCATTATAAAAACCCGGACAGGGGTGCGAGTGCTCCGGAGAACGTTTTTGCAGATAGAAACATAGGCGTTATCAGATCTTTTCGCGGGTAGACAAGTCAGATTTCTCTTGGACGCGAAACTTGGCTTCAACGTTGGAACACTAATTTTGAAGAAACTAATTTTAAATTAATTTATTCCAATACATACATGAAAATCGGTAGTTAGTAGTGTAATGTTATTATTAGAGGTTTTTAGGAATTAAAAATAGGTTTCGAAGTCTCAAGTTGGTTTCAAAGGCATTTTGAGAAAGTTTCTGCCAAAATACGTGTTTCAGGGTAATTGGACCGCTAATGGCAGATCAAATGAGAGGAGTTGTTTGTACTCGCCGAAAATATAAATAAATATAAATATATATATATATATATATATATATATATATATATATATATATATATATATATATATATATATATATATATATATATATATATATATATATATATATATATATATATATATATATATATATATATATATATATATATATATATATATATATATATATATATACATATATACTACGAAAACTTTACGAAAAAGAAAGTTTTTTTTAAGAATAGTAAAGGCCATATTAAACTTAAGATCAGTAGAAATAGAAGCCTACAATAATTCAAACTCAAAACGACCAGAAATTATTACTAAAGAATAAAAAAGGAAAGGAGAATAATTGGTATGGCGGTAACACTGCATATAAATTTATATGAATGTATATATAGTGGGCTGTACTAATGCAAAAGGTAAATATAACATTGGTTTAAGAATGGAAAGAAAGACAAGGAATAAATTTACGACGATAATCAAGTAAAAAATAAGTTTTATTTGAACAATGCCATAAAACGATGACATTTGATTATGATGTTTGGTACTTCGCATTGATATTTCACTTTTAAAAGTTTTATTTTAAATAAACTTTAAAAAAAATTACCCCTTTGTTCAAAAAAAGAGATAATAAAGTATTTATACTAATAAAACCAAAATAATTACTTGCTAGTTTATTTTCCTTGATAGGTACGTCTCTCGACTTCTCGATTCTTAAATTTTACTTCGTAATATGCACGTGTGCGCAAAAAAAATCTTATAAACTGTTCAAAGGGGAAGTCCTCGCAGCCAGTTTCCCAATTCAGGTCTTTGCACTCAAGCCATATTTGATTGATTATGTTTGGCGGATCAACCTATTTTGCGCCCCCCCCCTAAAAAATCCTGGATCCGCCCCTGAAACCATCACACCTACTCCATCAGTTATTAGAAGAAGAAAAATTCCTTATTTTCACACATTTCATCAACCCCCCGCCCCCTTTGGTCTAAAATCTTACATAGGCCGATCAGGCGAGTCCAGGTAAATAAAAGATTAATTCATAATTTGTATATAAATTAAGTCATACCTGTGAGATGGGACGCTTGCAAACCACTTGGCTGGCTCACCAAGTTTTTTTCTGCTTTCGCTATTACGAATAATGCACTTGGTAACCATTTCTCAGTGATTGACGATAACAGACTAATCCGCTAAGGCAGAAACAAGTGGGAGGAGCTTTTTGTTCGCACCGAGACCGAAGACCAGAAATTATCTGCGATAAGCTTACTGTCTATAAACTGTGCGTTACATGTAGAATCAAGTCTTATATCGTTTGCGTCACCCATCAGGAAAATTCCTGCATTTGGGTATTTTGATAGTACAAAGTCAGCACTTGCTTGTAATTTTTCGATAAAATTTTTTTTGTCAGCGGATCTCTGATTAGGGGAGTAATAAAAACAACAAAGGACAATTAAATTAAAAGGACGCGGCAAGACTTTAGGTCGAACACACACCCACATAACTTCATCAACGGGATTAAGACACGGAATTGGGATTCCACTTGGATATAAATCATTACGGATAAAGAACAGAATTCCGCCACCTTTCTTACCCAGAGGGTGGTTTTCTGGTCTGAGTTTAATAAATTGAGAAAAATTGTTAATCTTTAACATGTGCAAATTTTGAGCTTGGACTTTATTAATAGCCATTACATCTAATCTATATATTTTAGAAAGGGTGTCTAATTCATTGAGTTTTTCAAAGTTAATGCTTTCAGCGCTGCTCAAGAAAAGTTTGGGGAATCTAAAGCGACTTGTGAAGGCACAGTTTTTACACTTTACTTTTTGTATCTCAAAGCTGGGGTCGGGGGTTCTAGTGTAAGTTTTGAGGGAGGATAAAGTCCGATATTAAGAACAAGGGACAGGCGGATCAAATCCATCTTTATCAAATACAATTGAATTTAATTGAGCAGATACTAGCGGAGACTCTAAACAGCGGTAACTATCTGAAGTTTTAGAAACTCTGCATGGAGGTGTTAAAAGAGGATCATTCTGCCCGGTTACTCTTAAACCAGAGTCATACTGGTAGGGTAGCCAGGGGGGATAAAGTGCAAGGGAAGGGAGAAACGTTTCCTGGTGATCTGGGAAAAAGTCAAGTTGGGAGTGTTCTTTAAATGGGGAGGTCGGGGGGCAAGATGATGCTGAGGGAGGGAAGTACGGTGGGGGGGTGTCTGAGAGGGGAGGGGTTGGGTTTGTTTCGGCAAATAACGGGTGGAGTCCAGAACTGGCCGGTAACTTCTTGGACGCACGGAGAAGAAAGGAGTCGAAAGGAAGTGGATTTTTGGGAGGAATATGAGTGAGGGGGGGTTTGGGGAGGGTCCAAATTGAGGGACGTGCGGGGAGGGGGGGGACTGACGGGGCACACGTACGTAATGGGGGCGGAGAATTGTTTGTAGGGATGGATTCCTGAGGTATACTGCTCTGTAACCGGAATACAGGGGGGTAAGACTGAAAGTCGAATGGCCCACGAACAAGGGGAGGGGGATCGTGGATACTTTCGGCGTTGCTCTAAAAAACGTTGGTTTTGAAACCTGCGCTCCAATACTTAATATGCATGAGAAAATGTACACGACTCATCAATACAAGATAAAACAGAACAAAGATCAACATGGTCAAAATACACTTATAAGACACACAAACTCCCGAAATAAACTGACGAAAATGTATATAGAAACTTGTATTGTTTGCGAAACTTGCAGAAACCACTATCAAAATGCTTGCAGATCACATTTTCGAAAGAATATACTACTATTGCTACTAACAACTCACCACAGCACCAAGCCACCTGAGGCCAACACAGCAGCACACCTATTATATAAGAATATAAGTTGTTTTTTATTTCTATATTCAAAGCCCCAGGTATCTGATATGCTACTATTCACTTACCTCGTTCCAAAACCTCAAGGTTTTAAATGTCTGTTGAACCTTCTTTTGGAAGAGTCAATAGAGGGATTTGCAGGAATAATATTCCCAGGAAGATTGTTCCAGATAGAAGTGCAATGCCATATGAAGCTCGACCTCAAGTACTCGGTTCTTGGCGCGTCCTCCTTTAGATAATTGGACAGAGATGTGTGCCTTCGCGTATGTCTTGTCGGTTGGACAAAGGGAGGAACAATGTGAGAGAGCTTGTCTGAGGAAGGCGAATTAATCTACTTGTAGAAAAAACCCATTGACGATACATCAAACCTTTCATTTAGAGGCTGGAGCAAGTCATGTGTAGAGGCACAGCCTAACCTGTTTGCCCAATTCCGGATCTTCTGGATTGGTACCAACAGCGTTATTGGGGCACCAACATATAGGGGGCATCCATATTCAGCTGTGGGTCTGACGCAGGACTTGTAAAGTGGGATAATGAAGCTGGATGGAAGAAGGCTTTTGCAGCAAAGAGTAACTCCTAGCTTTCTTGCACAGGAGGTTCTCACACAATCGAGGTGGATATTCCAAGAGAGATGGTGGAGAGATAAATCTCCAGTAGACAACGCTTGTCAACTCTCTGAACAGTTTCATTTTTGAAAATGAAACTGGGGTGGTCAAATGGCACCTTTGATCAGGTAATAAGAAGCTCCTTTGTTTTCAATGCATCAAAGTTGATCATCCATGTATCAGACCACTTTTTGATTTTAGAAAGAGCCATCTTGCAAGGTTGTCCCTTATGTCATTTATGTAGATAAGGAAGAGTAGAGGTCCCAAGACACTGCCTTGGGAACCCCTACTTTCACTGAATATTTGCAGGAAATAAAGCTGTCAAGGACAAGATGCAGTGAACAATCTCAAAGAAAGCTCTCAATCACTCTTAACAGACATTCACAAACACAGTATGCATGGAGTTTCTTTAGCAGGCCACAGTGCCATACTCTGTTGGAAGCTTTGGCAATGTCAAATGACAATAACCTAATGACATGCCCTATTGCCAGAAGTTCAGTCCACCCCTGATGTTGGGCTGCTAGACAGTCTAATGTAGAGTGTTTCCACTGGAATACATATTGGCAATTACCAAGGTCATTTGATTCCAGGAACCGTTGAAATGTTATATTGGAGATGCTTTCAGAGAGTTTGCCAACGCAGGAGAGGAGGCTAATGCACCTATAGGAGCCCAAGCTTGTTGGATCACCATCTGGCTTTAAGGAAGGTATAACACGGGCAGATTTCCATGTTTGTGGGAAGGTTCCAGAGCAAAAGCCAACCCAGAAAAACAATGATAATGGTCCAGCTAGTTCGCCACTACAGGATTTGAGGAGAACATTTGGTATGTTGTCATTACCTGTGGCTTTGGTCACATCAAGATGCTGCAAAATACAAAGGATCTTAGGAGTAGAAAAATTCACACAATCCAGGACAGTACAGGTTCAGTCAAAGAAATTTGGCACTTCTCTACCATCTTCATCCAAATCCAGATTAGAGAAATAAGTATATTACATAATATAGTATGTATTATAGCAAAAAGTGTTCTTTTAATTCATCCCATACATTTTTCAGATTTGAAGTTTGACTAAAACCAGGTTTGAATCTCCAGTATTTTATTGGGGGAGGGGGAGAGGTCCATATCTGGATAGTCAAGGGGCATGGGATATATAATAATTTTTTCTCTGCATTATTGGAGGGCAACTCCCCCCGCTTGCCCTGCCCCCCGAAACAGCACCCCTGACTAAAATATATTATGGAATATTCAAAGCATCAATGACATAAAAAAACATGAATAACTTCCTGTTCTTTTTTTTTTTTTTTTTTTTTTTTTTTTTTTTTTTTACAAACAGACTAAGTATCAAACATATTAGTAATTGGAATATAAGTGCTAAGTTATGACAGAAAGGATAAAAAATACATAGTAACTACCTTTTTGAACTGACATTATAAACGGTCCTATTTTCTTTCTATTATACTCTGGATATTTTCTCCTTAGTGTTTCTGCCAGTAAGGGAACATGGACATTCTTCTTCTGTGGATTCTGGTCTAGATACTGAAAGAAAATACAAAGATCATAGTCAATACAACAGTTTTTACTTAGTAAAAAGTTATGTATCTCTCAAGCATTTGTTTTTCTGGCCTCACCATACAGAACTGGTAGCCACAGAACTTAGAGAAGAGCTCAAATAATCACAAACTAAAAGATCAAGGGCCATTTTGAGGGCAAAACCAATTGGGGAAAAACTCCCAAACCCCCAATGTCCTTTGTGCCTCTATAAATCCAGATGGCATCAAATTGAAATTTCGAAGATGGGCTTTTCATCAGAACAGTAGAATGTTGAAAAATCCATACAGCCCAAAGGGAAGATTTAAAAATCATACCAAGGTTTATATTTAATGCAATAGTATTTATTTACATTTTTTCAAATGCAGAAAATGGTCCACATAGCAGAGGTATTGATCTCCTGATTCTCTGCAGGGGCATAATTTGCTATGGGGCAGGGAGGGGGGGACCAACTTCCCCCTCCAGATCTCATTCCCCCCCTCCCAGCTAACATTTAGTTTGTGTAAAAAAAAGCTTGTCAAAACTAAGATAAGCCTGCATAATTCAAGCATCCAGAGAAACAGGTCAGTTTTCTTCAGTATATCTTTGCCCTTATGGTACTAAATGGCCCACTTTTCCTTTATTACTTGATTTGGGAAAATTGGCCCCAACTTTGCCCCCCCCCCCAAAAAAAAAAAATTGATGAATCACTGATTTTCTGCCTTCAAACAGGAATATACTATAGCCTTATATATATATATATATATATATATATATATATATATATATATATATATATATATATATATATGTACTGCTCCTCTACTTTCTTTTCTGACCCCATCATATTGAAAGATTGTCACAGAAACTTGAAAGATGGCTCATTGTAGGCCAGCTATACACTCTATGGTGTTAAAAATTAGGTTAGTATCATTCTTATAGGGAGGGAAGGTGAACCATGTATCAAAACAGGTCTAACTATAGCCTTAGAAAGACTGCATGGGAGCAGCTAGTTATGGCACATTTGAGAAGACCAAGGGATTAAATTTGCTAGGTGACAACAGCCATGGAATTTATGTTGCCTATCCATCAGCACTTCTAGATCTCTTTCTTCAGAACCTGTCTTTACCACTGAATTTGATGGCAAATTGGGATTGGATACTGTGCAGTGCTGATGGGGATTGTTGTTGCAAAAGCGAAGAATACTGAACTTAGCTATGGTATATTTAACTGGCCAATATTGTGCCTGAGTTTATCATAGGCAGCACAATAGCGCTGCCTAAGTAAAGAACAATGTTGGCGCAATGTATTATTTTCTTTTTTCCTTTAGCCCAGGGCACTTTGTATCAGAGGAGCTGTCATAGAAACTTCGAAAAGGGCTCATTCGATTCAAAATTGGAGAGGCTTGTGCCCTTTTTAATAGTCAAAAGTGATTGGAAGGCAACTAGCACCCCTTCTATGCCCACCATTTCCCCAAACACATCCAATCAAAATTTTGAGATTTGTTCAGCATAGTGGATTTTCAGATAGAAGTTATGTTTTTGAGAAGGACACTTCCCCACAACCCTCAGGGCAAGGGTTGTAAGTTATGCCCGGGGAATATAAGATTTTTATAGAAAGCATTGTCATAGAAACTTCAAAAAGATCTCATCCAATTGGAAATTCAAAGGGCTAGTGTCCTTTTTCATAGTCAAAAGTGATTGGAGGGCAACTAACCTCTCACGCCCACCTTTTCCCAAACAAATCCAATCAAAATTTTGAGATAGCCATTTTGTTCAACATAGTTAAAATTTCTGAAAATTATGTCTTTGAGGCTGACAACCCCCCCCCCCACAGCCCTCAAGGCAAGGGTTATAAGTTATGCCCTGGGGGCATATAAGGTTTTCATAGAAAGCGTTGTCGTAGAAACTTCAAAATGGGCTCATTCAATTGGAAATTAAAATGGCTAGTACCTTTTTTAATAGTCGAAAGTCCAAGCCCACCATTTCCCCAAACACATCCAATCAAAATTTTGAGATAGCCATTTTGTTCAATGTAGTTGAAAGTTTTGGATATTATATCTTTGAGCAGGAAACTCCCTCCACAGTCCTTATGGCAAGGGTTATAAGTTATGCCCTGGGGGCATATAAGGTTTTTATTGAAAGCTTTGTTGTAGAAACTTCAAAAAGGGCTCATTTGATTGGAAATTCAAAGGGCTAGTGCTCTTTTTAATAGTCAAAAATTATTGGAGGGCAACTAACTCCCCTCTCTTGCCCAACTTTTCCCCAAACACATCCAATCAAATTTTGAGATAGCCATTTTGTTCAACATAGTTGAAAGTTTTAGGAAAATAGGTCTTTAAGGATGACAACCCCCCACCAACCTCAGGGCAAAGGTTGTAAGTTATGCCCTGGGGTTATATAAGGTTTTATAGACAGCGTTGTTGTAGAAACTTCAAAAGGGCTTATTTGATAGGAAATTGAAATGGCTAGTGCCCTTTTTAATAGTCCAAAGTAATTAAAGGGCAACTAACCCCCCTCTCATGCCCACCATTTCCCCAAACACATACAATAAAAATTTGGAGATAGCCATTTTTTTTAATGTAGTAGAAAGTTCTGGAAATTAGGTCTTTGAGGATGACAATCCCCCCCTCAACAGCCCTAAGGGCAAGGGTTGTAAGTTATGCCCTGGGGGCATATGAAGTTTTTATAGAAGGAGTTGTTGTAGAAACTTCAAAAAGGGCTCATTCAATTAGAAATTGAAAAGCCTAGAGCCCTTTTTAATAGTTGAAGGTGATTGAAGAACAATTAACCCTCCTCTCACACCCACCATTTCCCCAAACACATCCAATTAAAATTTTGAGATATCTATTTTGTTCAACATTCTGAAAATTAGGTCTTTGAGGATGACACCTTCCCCTCCCCCCCCCACAATGCTCAGGGCAAGTGTTGTAAGTTATGCCCTGGGGTCATATATGGTTTTTATAGAAAGTTTTGTCATAGAAACTTCAAAAAGGGCTCATTTGATTGCAAATTGAAAGGGCTAGTGCCCTTTTTAATAGTCAAAAGTGAGCAACTAACCCCCCTCTCACGCCCACCATTTCCCTAAACACATCCAATCAAAATTTTGAGATAGCCAGTTGGCTCAACATAGTTGAAAGTTCTGGAAATTATGTATTTGAGGATGACAAACCCCCAAGAGCCCCAAGGGCAAGGGTTGTAAGTTATGCCCTGGGGGCATATAAGGTTTTCATAGATAGCATTGTCATAGAAACTTCAAAAGGGGCTCCTTCAATTGGAAATTGAGAGGGCTTTTTAATAGTCAAAAGTGATTGGAGGGTAACTAACCCCCCTCTCACACTCACTGGTTCCCCAAACACATCCAATCAGAATTTTCAGATAGCCATGTTGTTCAACATAGTTGAAAGGTCTGGAAATTATGTCTTTGAGGATGACAACCCTCCCCCCATAACCCTCAGGACAAGGGTCGCAAGTTATGACTTTGTGGCATGTAACGTTTTTATAGACATTTTTGTTGTAGAAGCTTCAAAAAGGGCTCATTTGATTGGAAATTGAGAGGACTAGTGCCTTTTTATTAGTCAAAAGTGATCAGAGGGCAAATGTCTCTCACCGCGCCTATCATTTCCCCAAACACTTGCAATCAAAATGTCGATATAGCCATTTTTTAAGCCTATCAGAAAGTTCTGGAAATTATGTCTTCGAGGATAACAAATCCCCCCAGCCCTCAGGGCAAGGGTTGTGAGTTATGTCCTGGGGACATATAGGGTTTTTACAGAAAGTGTGGTCATATAAACTTCAAAGGGGGCTCATTGGATTGGTAATCAGACAATATAGTCCCCTTTTTAAGAGTCAAAGTGATCAGAGGGCAGCTACCCTCTCCCCCCTACACGCACGTCATACTGTCCTGGAGTGTGTCTAATAGAAATTTTCAGATAGCAATCCAATTCAAAATAGTCTAAATATCATATAACAAGGCTTTTGGGGTTGAAACAAACCCCAGAGACTAGGAGCAAGAGTTGTAAATTATGCCCAGGGGGTATTAAAGGTGTTTATGGAAGGGATGGTTGTTTAACTTCAGAAGAGGCTCACTCTTTCTCCCTGAAAAAGACTGTATCAATATAAAATGAACAGAAATTAATTAAAAAAACTTTTTGCACAAAATACGTTTTTCAAAAAAAAAGTTAAGAACTCCATTAAACCAAAAATAAACAAAAATTTTATCAAATAATCTACCAAGCATACAACTACCACAAATCAGTATTAATAAATAAATGTAACCCAAAACTAACAGAAATTAAAATAATTCAAACTTAAAACGAGCAGAAATTAATCTGAGTAGGGTTCTAAACCCTATGATTTCTAAGAGTTGGAATATAATTTGTACTTTGTACAAGTAATTTGTAAATTGTTATTTGTATGAGTCAAATGATAGTTGGAACATATTAAACAGTGGCTATGCCATTTCTTTACCAAGCTTAAGCAATATTCTTGGGTGCAAGAAATTAGAACTACAATACTTGTTGACATCTAGCATGTCAAGTTAGTTTTGGACAACTGGAGGGTATAGTTGAATAGGTGACATCAGGTTAGAAGTGTCACAGGATGGCCTGTTAGGAAGGGGACCATCTAGTGCATGGGTGAAAACCAATGAAAATTGCCTATTGAGGAGTTCAGCAACATCCTTCAAGTTGATTGCCTCCTTACTATCATCTGCATAGTTTTTCTACTGACTGTCTACTATTCCCTTTACTGGATACATATTTCCAGAACTTCTTTGGGTTTTACCACTTTCTTTGCATGTCTAAGCAGTACTGAAAGGCAGTGTTTTGAGTTTTGATGTTAGTTTGACTGACATGTGCTTTTTCTGAAGGGTAATTATCCTGTTTTTTAGGTTAGGATGTTACTGGTCAACATCCCCTTGAAGAAGGAGTGGCCAAACTCTTTTGGCCACTGCATTCCAGCTCATTTTTGATTGTCCTGCAATCTATAGAAGTATTTCTTATGTAATCACTTTTTATCTTACAAAATGAAAGATTTACTTCCAAGATTAAAAGATTGCTCTTTCCTAAAAGGCCTTAGTAAGTTGTGTTAATTATCAATAAGACCAAAAAGATCTTATTAGTAAGACCTAAAAGACCTTAGTAGTAAGGCCAAAAAGGTATTAGTGATAGTGATCTGAAACACTAGTTCCAATGGAGTCCTACAGTTATTTTTTCTATGTGATATCCTAGTTTCAATAGCAAGCACAAGTGAAAAAGTTTTTTCTTGAGGGTCCTTTAACACATGAAAATGAAATTTACAATGGTAGAAAATAGTAAATTTAGAAAGTGTTTTTAAGCCACATCAAGTAACATGGGTAGAGGTATAATATAGAGCACAAATCAAATAAGAAAAAAAGAAACATACCACTGTATTCTGAATTCAGGGTTCTTTCTAAATATAGTATATATAGGCCTAACCCTCAGAATTGCATCCCTGCACCTCATGGGCACTGGCAAGGGGGGGGGGCATGTCCCTCCCCCCCTAAAAATTTTGGACTATAAAGTAATTATAAGGAAACCAAAGAAAATGGAGCAGAATACAGAAAAACTATTAAAAAATGTTTGTTGTCCCATTGTTGGCTGCCTGCCAAAGATTTTGAACCATAATAAGGAAAATATAAGTTCTAATTTGTGACTAAGTAACCCCTAACCAGTTTTCAACAAATAGTTTTTCTATATAATTTGGTTGGAGCAAAAAAAAAAATTCTTCATAGTAATCAATGGTAAATAAATAGTGATCCTTGTCAATAACAAAAGCATAAGAGTCTAACTATTGATTATATTCAGTCAAAGAAACAGCTTTTTATGGTAATCCTAAATATGTATTTGTTTATAAGGAATTAGCGCAGTTATTAGAACATAACAAAGTTTGTTTAAATGTAGAAAACACTAAGAAAACAACTTAATAAGGGCAATTTTGGTAAGAAAATGCCGTCCACTTTTGCTTGCATTGCAAGAGTACCCATGAGCTGATATATGAAGCCACTATAATCAGAAATGTTTCCCCTGAACAGAATGCTAAGAATTTCTGTATTTTCCCCCTGAACAGATAAGTTTTGCATTTTATTATCATATTTTTTTTTGTTTCTAGAAGTGATTGTATTTATCTATTTGTCAATTTGAAAAAGATTTAATTTTTTACAGTTATGAAGTACAAAGGTGTCAAATATACTGGCTTTTGGCATTCAAAATTTAATTAAAAATATTGAATTAAAGATTTTAATTTGATTTTCTTAATCTTAGTTTTAATGTTTTAATTTGAACCAACTACTTTGATAATGCATTACTTTTTATAAACACTGAGTCCAAAGGCATTAAATATTTTGGTGTTTGATAACCAAGTTTAAAACTGTTGATATTGTTAAAAAATATCTGTCCAACACTTCAGCATTGCTCAACAGAACTTAATGCTGGAAGTGTATATCTTAATTTTGCTGAAATTAAAGAGCAACATTAAAATTTAAAATGAACAGAAATGATTATGTATATGAGGGGCGTTCTCCCTCCTCAACATGTTGCTCTTCAAGGTACAGTTTTTTGGCACTTTAAAAAAAGTTACTCATTGTTCTAATTAAATGACCCTTGTGTTTTAGGAATCATTTTTAAAGAATTGGGACAAAATTTAAACTTTACCACAGAGCAAGATGTTGAAGAGGGGACAACCCCCCTCATATGATAATAATTTCTGTTTGTTTGAAGTTTAATGTTGCTCCTTATTTTCAGTAGAAAAAACTTTTTTTATTTCTGATCATTTTTTAAATAAGGCCAGGATACCTGGTTCCATCCCCATGGAGAAACCTCTCTCCACATAGAAATATCCTCTAGACAAATCAATCCCAGCGAAAATTTACTCCGGAAAATTACCCTTAACATCTCCATGCATAAAATTGAATTGGTAAAGAGAAAGCAAGACATATAAAGAAATTTTGTATATGAAATCTGGCAAATTTACCCAGTGTAAAATTTCCCCTGAAAATTTCACTCCCTGGAAACCATCCTCTCCATTGAAAATTTGTCCTCCCCACTCAAAAAACGTATTCATACTTCCCAATAAAAAATAAAACAAAGGGCAATTTTTATAACCTTAAAACCTTTCCCCAGGGACTGTAGGGGGTCATTTCATCTCCAAAGACATAGTTATTGGGCCTTTCAACTATGCTGAAGAAAAAAGCTATCTCAAAATTTTGATCAGACAATTTTAGAAAAAAAGGACATGAGGGGGCCTAATTCCCCTCCAACTTTTTTGGTCACTTAAAAAGCGCACAAGAAATGTTCATTTCCATTAGAATGAGCCCTATCCCCACGTTTTAGGCCCACTGGGTCAATATGATCACCTCTGGGGAAAAAAAACAAAAAAAAAAAGACAAATAAACATGCATCCATGGTTTTTCTTCTGGTAAAAAGTTCAAAATTCCATGTTTTTGCAAATATGAGCTTGAAACATCTATAGTAGGGTTCTTTGATATGTTGAATCTGATGGTGTGATTTTCACTAAAATTATATGACTTCAACAGGGTCTTTCCCCCTTTTTCTGAAAATAAGACAAATTTTTTTCAGGCTTGTAGCTTTTGATGGGTAACAGTAAACTAATATATTTGGAATCAGCATAATAAGTCAATTCTTTTGACATATCTATTGGCATCAAAATTCTGCTTTTAGAGTTTTGGTTACTATTGAGCCAGGTTGCTGTAAGTTACAGTTCATTGCCACAAACTGTTTGATTACCTATCAAA
Source organism: Artemia sp. Qi Xiang Cuo (assembly GCF_049724085.1). Lineage (NCBI taxonomy): Eukaryota > Metazoa > Arthropoda > Branchiopoda > Anostraca > Artemiidae > Artemia > Artemia sp. Qi Xiang Cuo. Next base: position 12,178,560 of record NC_142806.1, read on the forward strand.
AGCAAAACAGTATTACCAAAAGTATTGTATCCATAAAACTTTATTGTTTTGTGAAATATAATTAAACAAATAGAAAAGGTTTCTGAATTAAAGTAAGGAGCAAGTTTCAAATCTGCTCCTTGTTTTCAGTTGAAAAGCTAATTTTTTTTATTTAGTTTCTGATTGTTTTCCAAATCATACCAAGGCCTAACCTAGATATAATTTGAGGAACTGGTCCCTTAAATCCATAGTCAATTGCTTTTAAAACATGTAAATCAATAATTGTACATTGATTAGTACCATGCTACATTTAAATTTGCAATTTCAATTTTGGATAAAATTTGAATATACTTAAAAAATTGGCAATGAATAGTAATTTTGGTGATAAGTCCTTGTTTATATTACTACTAAAGACTTTTGGTTGGATGAAAAGGAGGATTATTGTTTGTATGGATGGAAATTCTGTAAGACTTTTGACATTCTACATAACTGAAGCCATCACAACATCTAAAATAGGATTTTCTTGTTTACAAATATATTACATATTCTTTTTAAATACACTGAAATACTTCATATAAATAGAAAAAAAAATATTACCATTGAAAATTGCTGAAAACTAAGTTCCTAGCAGTATTTGTTACCCCAAAGAAATTTCATGGTGGGGCTGACTATGACCTGCCTTGCTTTTTCTACCTCTGTGCTTGTAGATATGGGACATATTAGCTGTGTAGAGAAACATTTCAATTAATTCTGTCTCCCCCTTTCCTCTTTCAACATTTATCTGAAGCCTAATGAAGAGTAAGCAGTTTGTCAATTAAGATGCACTTTTGTAGGAATCAACCCTACCCCCACCTAAACAATTACTCACAACCCCCTCATTATAGCTGATACACAATTACAGATCACCAAACATAGCATAATTTCATTAAGAATAAAGCAAATGAACTTGGTTGAATCCAGAACTACCACTGTGTGGAATTACTTGTTTTGCAACTAAGAAGCCTAAAATATAGTTATTGATACTTTTAAATCAATTAGCTTCTTAGGATTTTAAATTGATTGCAACTCCATCCTCTTTGGGATAAAGTCATAGTTTGGTGCCCTAAGCCACCTAAACTGTCACCAAACCACCACTGCTATTTTGGCATCTGCCCCCCCCCTGCTGGAAAATTTTCTGCCAGAGCCCTTGCTGCACCTCCCCCCTATCTAAATATTTTAGTTGAATGTCTTGTTCATAAACTTGGATGAAGCTTCCTCAAAAAAAAATTATGGGTAAACCAGTTTTGACAAGATTTATGCTGACTCAAGTATATGAGCCATACCTAAAATAAGAGAAAAGGGTATCATCTTAGGGTCTGTAAAGGGCCAAAATCAAATTTGAAACAAAAATGAATGTCATATTTGAATTCAGGATGAAATCTGATTAATGAGGTAAGTCTCTTTGTTGGCTATCTGAATATTCTTTCAAGACATATAACCAAAAACATAAAGTGTGGGTTGAAGATTAGGTTCTACTCTTAATTGTCATTGTATTTCTAATTGTTAAGAGCTATATGCCTATAGCATAGCCTAACCTAGGCTACCCTGCACTTCAAGCTAAACTAGGCTAATCACAGGTTATACTCATTAGGAAATTGAGCATTTCACATTATTCACCCACAAATAAAGTGAACATACCACTAGATACTAATTTTTATGCTCTTTCTGAATATAACAATTACTTTTTTTGCAAAACTATCATTTCAATCTATACATAAAAAAAATATCAAAGCTGACAGAAGAAACATGGTGGATGAAAATATGGAGAATGTTTTGAATTTTTTACCCAACATAATTGTGAAAAATCAATGCTTAAAGAAATTATCATTTCGAAGGATTCAAAAAAGGCTTAAACTGAACTTGCAAGAAAACCAATTACTATATTCAGAAAGAACATAAAAATGGCAACTAGCTGGTGGTATGTTCATTTTATTTGTAGGTTAATAATATGCACTTCTCAATATTTACCAAATCAAATTGCTGGGTGGTAGGCTATTATAGGCATTTCACAGTGACTTAAAGTGTTGAAGCAGTGATTAGGCTAACTGTCAAATTACCATAGGCTAGTCTTTTAGTTCTTACCATAGGCCCTAGTCTAACCTAGACAGCAAAAAATTATATACTGCTCATTCATTAGCAATATTAATTTTTATTTATAGTGACATATGTGTTGGAGTTGATTCAGCAATCCAAAAAAATTCTTCCTCTTTTTTCTAAATTTTCGTGTAGCTTAGCCTATATAAAATTACACTCCTTAGAAGCAAATTGGTTACAGTTATAGAAATCTTGACAAAGACATCCCAAAAATGAAAGAATACCTCTTGAACCCTTGGGACTAATCGCGTGTCAAGAAAGTAAGCAGATTTTACTGATCTGTTCATTAAATGATGTTTTATTTTTATTTATATAGCCTAAACATTTCTTCATTGCTACGGACTACACTTGTTTGGCCATCTATAAATTGATTTTACGGCTAAATCTCATGGTAAAACAGGGTATGGATCTGCGGGAAACCGCCACGGTATACGTTTTTCGGAGGAACGCGTGCATACCTTTCTGCTCATTCTTGCGGCACTTTGCAAGACACATGTGCTGAAAAAATGCAACGCATGCGGTGGAAACGCTTGCACATTTCGGAAGAAAAGAACATGGAGGCAATTGAAAGGCTTATTTTATCAAATTCCATCCTGGCATTTATGAAAAAAGTCATCTTAATCATAAAAGATCAAATTTGATTCGAAAGATCTGGGAAGAGATATCGAAGGAGAAAAATTTGTCAGGTGAGGATGAGGTGCACTGGACTGTTTTAGCAGCAAATTATCCACTATAGTATTACCAGAGCCCACAATCCATTCTAAGAATGGAATATAACTTATTTTTAACTTACTCTCTTTCTTCTTCTTAACATCAAAAGATGCTGAGTGTATGGTTGAATGGAATCAACATCGTTTCTCAAATTTAAATTTTTACCTTTTTAAGCCCTTATATTAACAGACTCTGCAGTTTTATCAGTGCGGCGATTTGGTGCGCAAAACGCACCGCAAGCGTTTGTGAAAAACTGCAATGATTTTATGGATTGCAGACGATTTTTTTACCACTCCTTTTGTGAAAAAAAGCAAATTAGTGTGCGTTGGAATTTCCAACAAATGTGATGAAAACGTCTTCAGAAATCAAATAAATAGCTCGTTATTCAATTGTTTGTGTGCTTCAATATAGCCATTTTCTGCTTCTACGTAGCAATAACAAAAGTTCAACAGACGCAAGCGGATTGAAACTCATTTTCTGTAAGATAATTGCAACAGCCGCAAGTTCAACAAATAAAACAAAGGTTCAACGGCCGCAAGTGGATTAAAACTCATTTTCTTTACGATGATTGCAAAGGTAACTGCGATTTTACCATATCATAGACGCAATTTCGAAGTATATTGATGCGTCCTTTCTGCAAAAATATACCTTGTTCAAATTGTAATCCTCCACAAATCACAGAGTCTACAAAGTAAGGGCTCGAGAGTAGCGAAATTATTGGCCAAATTTTTAAAAGATTTTAATCTACGAAAGCTTGAAAATCAAATTCTATAGTCTGTTAGTTGCTATTAGTGAGAGGGTTGAAACTTATTGTATGTCAAATAGTGCAAACGTAGCTGCGATTTCTTGTGCTAGAAATACAAGTTTCCAAGCAATTGCATACTTTGTGTTCACAAAATCTGTGCAGGGTCAAATTATGCATTTCCGTAAAACGCAGCAAGATTGTATATAGGATATTCAGAAAGATTAGGTTGATTTCGTTTATTTATCAAAACTTTAGTTGCATGGATCTGTTTGGGGAAAGGTGGGTGTGAGAGGGGGGTTAGTTGATCTCTAATCACTTTCGACTATTAAAAACGGCACTAGCCCTTTGAATTTCCAATCGAATGAGCTCTTTTTCAAGTTTTTACGACGAAGATTTCAATAAAAATCTTATATGCCCCCAGGGCATAAATTATAATCGTTGCCCTGTAGACTCTAAGGGGAATCTCCTGCTCACAGGTATCATATCCTGAACTAGAAATTGCGTAGAACCAACTGGCTATCTCAAAATTCTGATTGGACATATTTGGAAGAATTGTAGGCGTGGAATGGGTGTTAGTTGCCTTCCCATCACTTTCGACTATTAAAAACGGCACTTGCCATTTCAATTTCTATTCTAATTAGCCCTTTTTGAAGTTTCTACGACGACACGTTTTATAAAAACCTTATATGTCCCCAGGGAATAGCTTACAACCCTTGCCCTGAGGGCTGTTGGGGAGTATCCTCCTCAAAAACATAATTACTATCTGGAAATCCACAACACTGAGCAAAATGGTTATCTAAAAATTTGGATTGGATGTGTTTCGGGAAAAGATGGGCGCCAGAGGGTTGTTAGTTGGCCTCAAATCACTTTCGACTATTAAAAAGGGCACTAGACCTTTGAATTTCAAATCGAATGAGCCCTTTTTAAGTTTCTACGACAAACATTTCAATAAAAACTTATATGCCCCCAGGGCGTAACTTATAACCCCTGCCCTGAAGACTGTGAGGGGAGTGTCCTGCTCAAAGATATAATTTCCTGAACTGTAGCTGCGTGGAACAAAACGACTATCTCAAAATTTTGATTGCCCCCCGGGCATAACTTATAACCCTTGCCCTGAAGACTGTTAGGGGAGTGTCCTGCTCAAAGATATTTCCTGAACTGTAGTTGCGTGGAACAAAACGAATATCTCAAAATTTTGATTGGATGTGTTTGGGGAAATGGTGGTCGTGGAAGGGGTGTTAGTTGCCTCCCAAATACTTTCGACTATTAAAAAGGGCACTAGCCATATCAATTTCTAATCGAATGAGCCCTTTTTGAAGTTTCTACTACAGCGCGTTCTATAAAAACTTTATATGCCCCCCGGGCATAACTTATAACCCCTGCCCTGAAGACTGTGAGGGGAGTGTCCTGCTCAAAGATATAATTTCCTGAACTGTAGCTGCGTGGAACAAAACGAATATCTCAAAATTTTGATTGGATGTGTTTGGGGAAATGGTGGTCGTGGAAGGGGTGTTAGTTGCCTCCCAAATACTTTCGACTATTAAAAAGGGCACTAGCCATATCAATTTCGAATCGAATGAGCCCTTTTTGAAGTTTCTACTACAGCGCGTTCTATAAAAACTTTATATGCACCCAGGGCATAACTTAAAACCCTTGCACTGAGGGTTGTGAGGGGGGGGGGGGGGTGTCATCCTCAAAGACCAAATTTACAGAACTTAAAACTACGTTGAATAAAATGGCTATCTCAAAATTTTTATTGGATGGGTTTGGGGAAAAGGTGGGCGTGAGAGGGGTTTTAGTTGCCCTTTAATCACTTTCGACTATTAAAAAGGGCACTAGCCCTTTGAATTTCCAATCAAATTAGCCTTTTTTTGAAGTTTCTACGACAGCGCCTTCTATAAAAACCTTATATGCCCCCAGGGCATAACTTACAACCCTTGCCCTGAATGCTTTGGGGGATTGTCCTCCTCAAAAACATAATTTCTATCTGAAAATCAACTAAGCTGAGCATTATGGCTATCTGAAATTTTAATTGGATGTGTTTGGGGAATTGGTGGGCGTAGAAGGGTTGTTAGTTGTCTTCTAATAACTTTTGACTATTAAAAAGGGCAAAAGCCACTCCAATTTCCAATCGAATGAGCCCTTTTTGAAGTTTCTACGACAACTTTTTCGATACGAAGTGCTTTGCTCTAAAGGAAAAAATTAATAAATGATAAATTGTGCCAACATCGTTCTTATATGCCCTCAGGGTATAACTTGAAACTCTTGCCCTGGGGGTTGGGAGGAGTGTCCTCCTCAAAAACATATTTTCTATTTGGAAATCAACTACGCTGAACAATATGGCTATCTCAAAATTTTGATTGGATGTGTTTGGGGGAATAATGGGCATGGGGGCGGGGGGGGGGGGCTAGTTTCCCTACCATCACTTTCGACAATTAAGAAAGGAACTAGCCCTTTGAATTTCCAATCGAATGAGTTTTTTTTGAAGTGTCTACGACAACGTCTTCTATAAAAACCTTATATGCCCCCAGGGCATAACTTAAAAACCTTTCCCTGAGGGTTGTGGGGGAGTGTCCTTCTCAAAAACATATTTTCTTTCTGTAAATCAACTACACTGAAAAAATTGTTATCTAAAAGGTTTGATTGGATGTGTTTGGGGGACGGGTGGGGGGAGGCTAGGTGCCCTCCAATCAATTTTGACTATTAAAAAGGGCCAGTTTTTTTCGTTCCAGTAACTTTAATGCAAAAATGTATCTTCAATTTTTTGCTTTTGATGCTTTGACAAATAATTCATACTCTTCAGAATTCATATTATTTCAGTGAAGGACAAATGAAGCTCTAGTCTTTAGGGGTTCAAAGGGGTGATAGATTTGTTTTAGTTTATGGTAAAATCTGGCATTTTTAAGTTTGACGCTGTAGTGGTTTTAGGCATCAAAATCTAGGGGAAGGGGGGAAAGATATACCATAGGAGTATATAATTATGAAATAAAATGAATTTAGCTTCAGATGTCAGAGAAGAAGTGGGGATCACCCCCCCCCCGTCATCCCATGCCCAGCCCTAGAACCACCACTGGTTTAACATAATCATTCATTTTATTTTAATTTTAGACTTAATTTATCCATTTAAATAGCATTTGTACCTCCTTTAAAACTAATCTTGAGAAGGAATATTATGGTGTGAAGAGAAAGATATATTTGACACTCTTTATACACTTTTAGATAATCAATATACTGTATAAGATATTCTTGAAAATTATTATTACCCATATTTTATTGAGTAAGATGGGACCTCAACATTTGAAATAAATTTATATGACATTAAAGTTTGCAAAGAGAATAAATTCTTACGAAACGCTTCATATAGATTAAAAAACATTTAAAAAAGTATCGTGGCAATAGCAGCAAGTTATCAATTCAATTTATTAATAAAATTCAACAGGGGTCCAAAACAATATGAGGAGGGAAGGGAGGGGGTAGTTGTGCCATTGAAATTAGAAATGGTGATAATGGGCTTATGAACAAACGTTAAAAATAAAAGCACTTTCTTGAAGAAAACACAGCATTAGAATATCATCAAAGCTGCTTTATTTGAAATAGTATCTGCCTTTATTGCTTTTAGAATTTAATTCATTTAAGAGTCAAAATTCGTGATATGGCAGTGGCGGCAATTCTCGTTATCCTGGATTTAAAGTAAGATAAGACAAGTTTATTTTTGCCCGCTTACAACACACTACACTACATATATATATATATATATATATATATATATATATATATATATATATATATATATATATATATATATATATATATATATATATATATATATATATATATATATATATATATATATATATATATATATATATATATATATATATATATATATATATATGTATAAATGTATATATATACATATATATATATATATAAAGAAAAACCAACTTCTAAAGAAGGAAAATAGATAATATAAAATTAATCCAATCAGCCCTGATAAATAATATTAAATGACAGAAAATGAAGTAAATGGTCTAAAATTCGTTTAAACCTACCAAACTCTTTTGAATCTACTACATCCAAAGGGTCAGGAATACAATATTTTTGTAAAATGATACTATTCCTGTAATACAACAGGGATTTTAATAAAAACTTCAGATAGCGACAAAACCCCGATCGAATCTTTAAATGTTCCGTTTTAGACAACGAATCCCAAAGTGGTGAAATATACAGCGCGTGAGGCCGAGCTAGGGCACTATATAGTTTAGCAGATAATCCCCTACCTCTTTGACATTTTTTCAATTCACTAAAGAATTGGCACAATATTGCTAAATGGATACATGATTTGCCATTGGATTATGATTTAGAGATAACCGTAACGATTGTATCTTGCAATGAAGTTTGGGCTAAATATTAATCCCCGGTATTCCTTAACAGGTATGTTTTCAGGACTCAGGTTTTCTCGGAGAAATAGGATCAGGTCACCAGTCTGCATGAATTGAAGTTCATCCCGTCCGAACTAGATTTACTCTTCGAGATAAGAAAATATAGAACTAACTAAGTACCCCTTATTTTTGATCTAATACTGTTGGAAACACGAAAATTTAACAAATTTAAAAATGAGTCACACCTTACTAAGGCAATCATTTACTGCTTAGCTTTACCAGCTTGAAAACAAAATCCTTTCTTTAAACCCAAAAATTCCAAGGGCTTTAATTATAAGCAGGACCGTTCCTAGGGTTGGTGGTGCCAAGGGTAAAATCAATTAGAATATCCCCTTCCAAATTAAACGTAAATAAAAAATACCCAGAAGCCGAAGCAGCGGCACCCAAACAAAAGTGGTGTTCACTCAGCCACGGGACCCGAGGGAGCCTGCCCCTGTCCTCCTCCTTTGAACGGCCCTGATTACAGGAACCATAAACAGAAAAATAATTGAGATATGTCAACTACCCTGAAAAACCCTCTACCTCATTATAAAGAAATATCCTGTGTACGCCGAGAAATCTGGGAAAAAGGAGAAACATCGTCTGGAGTCTAAACACTGATCTGTTCGCAGCTACGACTAAATCCTCGACTGCATTGCCCTCTAATAAAATATTTTTTACGCTCGATTAGAGAGCAAAGATATCTGCCGAAATATGAAAATTCTATCCGTGAAAACCTGGAAGTAAATTATATAAGAAAAACTTCACAATAATAAATCAGTATGACAACAGTTATTGTGCAGGGAGCGACAAGAGGACTAGGACTGCAGTTTTGCAAAGCCTTAGCTTCGAGAAATAATGTCAACGTCATTGCAACAGGAAGAACTGCTGATAATAGTCACGATCTTATGGATTTAGCATCTCATGCAAAGAATGTCCACCCTATCTCCTTAAATGTGACAAAAGAAGAAGAAGTTAAAGGTCTATCAGAAAAATTTCAGGTTTGTTTAGTTTAAACAGTTTAGGCTTTTTACTTGGTAAATTTTTACTCCAATTTTTTTTTTTATTCTGCCTGATAAAAGATGAACATGAGTTTTACATATAGGCCTACTGATTACAAATGTAATGGTATAAATGTATGACCATTCTAGTACACAAAGAGACATTTTAAGAAAGGGATACTACACCAGATGGCTAATTTGACAGTGTATATATATACAAATCTTTAAATTAGCCAACCGGTCAACCAATATTTTAAGCCTAGGAGTCCGGCTAGACATAAGGAAACATATTAAGAAAACATTTTTTACTCCATAATATGCAGAATAATCCTAGTTCACACATTGCACAGGGGGAGAGCCTTTATCTTCACTTCATTCTTTGTTTTGGCAGTTTTTCTAACAAATTCATGAATTTCTTAGGACCTATATATATTCACAGAATATATACCTCCACCCTCCTAATGTGCAAATAGCCTATATACCTAGAATTGCATCCTCAATCTAAATGTAACATCAATTTGCATCACAAATGAACTTTACTCCCATATTAGTCATATGGTGGATGTCTGTTAAGAAAACAATTCTTCCATCATAATATGCAAAATAATCATAGTTAATATATTTTCCAGGGGGGGACCTTTATCATCACTTCTTTCACTGTTATATCATTTTTTTTTTTAACAAAATTATGAAAAAAAAGATTTGACTCCATTTTTAAATTCCAAATAATCTATAAATAAAAATTAAATACCATCACTGCCATCTACCAGAAAGATATAAATAAGCAAATATTGATAAATTTAGGTTAAGTTAGGTTAAATTACCTAGATAGCTCTTGGGTGTTTGTTTGATAAACAATTTTCAAGACTTGGAGAATAGACATGAATATTAGAAATGTAATTAGAAAACTAGAAAAACATTGAAAATAGAGAGGATAGAGGTTGTCCCCCTGGATAATATGTTAACTAGGATAATTTTGCAAATTATAAGTAAGAATTGTTTTCTTAACTTGTCTCCTTATGTACTTGAATGGTCATACATTTATACCAATGTAATAAGTAGCCTACTAGCCAACCCATCCAAACATACCCTCTACCTTGATAAGGACATATATAGCCTAGATCTAGCTGCAAAATTTTACTGATTTGTGTTTTTTGAATCAGCCAATGGTATTTGGCATTGTCAACTAACTCCTGGGGAGAAATAAGCACACAAATAGTCAAATTCCAAATTTGAATTAAACCTGAAATGTATTGAGAATGGTCAGATTTCTTCAAGGTTGCCAATTAGGAAGAGGGAGGACAATTTCCCCCATAGATTATGGAAAACATTTTAATTGTGGTATTTAGATTGAAAACAGCAAAAAAACAACTCCTTTGATTTAAAAAAAATGTATTTGTTCTTCAGAAAAAGGAAAAAATGTGTTTTTCTTCATTAAAAAAGAAAATCCTTGTTCCCCTCCCCCTCCTACACTTTTGTGAATGGGTGCCCTTTGTTCTAACCATTTTTATTGTAAACTTTCAGTGTTTGATTCAAATGCTTCAAATCTTGAATTGTTCTTCATAGGTGTGTCATAATTCACTTTGCTTTTAGGCCTACACTAACATTACTACTACTACTACTAACAACTCACCACAGCACCAAGCCACCTGAGGCCAACACAGCTACACACACTCCTCCTCCACCCCAATCTAAGCCTCCCTTTTTACACCTGCCCACAAAGTTCCCATTTCCTTTAAATCTTTCTTTATGACATCCTCCCACCCCAGACGGGGACAACTTGCTTTCTGTTTAGCCCTAGATGGTTGACCAAAAAGAACAATATTTGGCAATCTGTCATCCTTCATCCGCAAAATGTGCCCTAACCACCCCAACCTTTCTTTCATTATAGCCCTTGGTATTGAACCACATTTTTTGTATAGCCTATTGTTTCAAATATGGTCAGTCAGCTGGGTACCCAGAACAATGCTTAAGCAATTTCTCTGGAAAACATCTAGCAAATCTTACCAGCTAGTATCTCACATTCCACAGCATGAGATCAATGCTGGAAGGTTGGCATTGGACAGTTTTGCTGTACTTGGAGAAATCTGGAAGTTTTATAAACTATATTGTTTAATAGATGTCTAAATTGTATTACAAGGACCTTTAAATATTTTTGCTGTAATATATATATTTTCAGTCAAAATACATGATACTTACACTTTGTCAACACAAAATGCAAAAGCCATATCTCCCAGCTGTTGTTGCCTCCCTCCATTCACTAAGCTGAGGATAGACTTCATGCCTATGCGTAGGTCTTTGGTTGTTGCATTTGGCCATTTCTTTGGATAGGCAATGCTTTATATAGTCTACTTCATAACACATACCATATTTAATAATTAAATATAAAATCTTTTTAGTCTCTGTCTGGTATGTATCAGTTAAAAGGTAATGCTTTATTATATCACATTGTTTAAAGTTAGCTAGATTTAAAATATATAGAATTAATCTAAAAAATGTGTATATAGCTTTACCAAATTTTACTAACAAAATAGCATAGCAAATTACCTTAAATTGCAGCTTGGAGCAATCTAAGGATTTCTCCTTATAGAGCTCCAGAGTTGACAATTTGAGTTGTATTCAGAATTCTTTAGTGGCCAGTTGTACTATGCTGATCCATTGCTTCCAAGTTGAGTTTGCACTCCCTGGAGGACCACTCAGCATCCAGTGTTTGTTTAAGATGTCCACAGATTCAGCAGTAACAGTTTCTTCCAAGGGTTTATTCCAACTGTTGATGATTCTTCAGGAAAAGAATTAAGCATGAACTCTGGATAGGGTAGGCTGCTTAAGAATTTTCAACTGATGACCTCTAGCCTTGGCAATTATGCCATGTTTAAGTGCAATCATTTCTATTATTTTCCTCTTTGGTTTTATGCTGAGTCCAATGATTCAACTTGATAGGCTACATTGATTCAACAAACAGGGGCAGGCAAAATGAAGTAACTTCAAAAATACTCATTTCTAATGAAAAAGGGCCTCCTCTCTCTTCTAACTAATCCTTTTATCCTCCTGCATGCATAGTTCAGTATGACATTGTTTTTTACTCTACGTATGCAGCTTTTACCCAACATAGTTACTTTTTACTAATATCATTACCTTTATTCAATAAGGGGTATTTTTTAATTCATGAAAAAAATGGCCAAAACAGAGCCAAAATCCACAGCCCTGAGATTAAGAGTTCAAAGTTCTACCAACTGAGCGAGCCAGGCATAGTTTTTTGATTTTATACCTTTGTTGTGTTTATGTATTAAAATATGCAGACTATAAATGTGTTTTCCAAATCATAAAATAAGTCCTAAGGACACAACCCATTGTTATAGCATATAACATATTGGCAGTTTTTTAAGGTTTCAAAAGCTGTTTCATTCATGTCTTTTGAACTAATGCTTGTTTTAGTCAATGCTCTGTTGACTGTCAGCAAAGAATTTATGATGTGCATATTAAATTATGCATGTGCATCATAAATTCTACAAAAGAATTTATGGTGTGCTTCATTACTGTAACCATTTTTGATGGGAAATCAGTGATTTGCCAATGAGTTCTCATTGCCACTATTACAGTAATTTGCCACTGAGTTCACAGGTGTCAGGCTCAGATAAGTATAGCTTCTGACCAAGCTTCAGACCAAGCTTCAGAATACCTGCAATATTTATGTAAAAAAAAGACCATACTTAAGAATTTTGTTCTTCTTCAGTTTAAGTATGTATCTTATTTCTATATCAGCTTAGAAAATATTGTTAATTATTTTAAAATGATATAGTTAACCTTAAATCCTAAGATCAGTAATGTTTACTGTAAAGTGAGTAAAACTATTGTTGGGTACTGGTAGTTATTTGTTTGTTAGCATTGAATGGTCAATTTCTTTAATGAATTATTATAATTTCCAGGGTAAGTTTGGATCATCTTTGGACTTACTAATTAATTGCTCAGCCATTCTACATCCAAGTGGTAAGGGAGAAACCAGTTTAAGAGATGTTTCTGGTCAGGTTTGTTATCTTCTTTTAGTGTTTCAAAAATTTCTGTCAGTTGGTGAATACAAAAAAAAGCCTAGTTTTTTTTGTGAAATTTTGCAGCTTTCATTTTATTAATAATTGAGAAGTATTAAAACCTACAAAAAATAAATTGAAGCAATGGTGTATTTTTTTGTGTCTGTAGCCTCTTTTTCTCATTCTTTTCCTGGCTCTTTTTCACTTTCTCCTGAAGAAACTATTATAGAACTAGCATACCTAAGACTAATTCTGTTGATGCTTGATTTGTCAATGCTAGTTCACATGCATCACATGCTTAAGCAAGCAGCAAGCATCTTTCTTTTCAAGTAATCCTGAAAAGATTAAATTTCAGTATCAAAAAAGGTTAATTATAAATCAATACATCTATGCTAACCTTACAATAGTTAGCCTACTATTTTTGAAATAAAGTGGCTCCCTTTGGGATAGCTGTTTTTTTTTTTTTTGAGAGCAAAATTTTTATGTTGCAGAATTTTCAAATAAACTTGATTTATTTTGGCCCAGAAACAAAATGTTTCTTCCCTTAATTCACATTCCCTTAATTTATTCCCTTAATGCACATTCCCTTAATTCAATTCAATAATTCCCTCAATTTTGATTGAGGAAGGGAAAGCAAATCAGGGAAGGGAAACCTTCAGAGGAGTGTCATTGATTTGAGGTCTCAAAAAGGGAATCTTTAAATGAGATGCCCTGATTTAATATTCATCTGTTTTTTATATATGTTTTATTATGATCTTATTTTCGTTTTACAGTACATATTATTATATTTGTTTTACAATACATATTTACAATATTTCGAAATATAACAGCTATTGGGAGTGCCCTCATAGTTATTTGAGGTATCAAAAAGAGAATGTCAAATTAGATGCCTTGATTTGATATTCATCTGGTTAATTTTTAAAGTTTTACTTTGATCTAATTTTTTTGTCTATCTTGGTTGTGTTTTTCCATCCTCATTCTTTGTTTGTTTAGCTAAAGGGTAAAAGTAAGCATTAAAAGAATTGTTAATATTGGGCAATGTGAACAGTCATTATATTTTGGGGTGAATTTTTAAGCAAATAACATTTGAGGAATCAAAATTATTAACTACAAATTCGGATTTTGTAATGCTTGTTTGTTTTTTTTAAAAGGGATATTTTTGAGGAAGATGTTGCTGGTTGCAAGTATTGAAAAGAGAATCTTTAAATTTGATGCTCTTTTTTATTTTTCATCTGTTTAGTTTTTGTGTTTTTTTTTTATTATACTTCATTTTCTCTCTATTCTCAGGTCCCTGATTCCTTCTATCCTCATTTATTCCTTTTTTCTTCTTTTACTTAGCTAAAAAGAAATTGAAAGCAGTAAAAGAAGAAAAAAGTTAATTTGTGGAAAATAGGGGCATCAGTTCACGAGAATATAAGGGATGGAGGGGAGGGAGCAAAATTTACTTTTCAAATCTAAGGGGGGCAGTTCTGCTTTGTTTCTTTCAATGAAAATAAAAAATAAGTACTTTTCCAAAGAACTACCAAAAAAGGTATTTAAAAATCTCAAGGGCGGCTAATTGACTTGCCTGGGAACAATGTGAATGGTCATTGTAATGTTCAAGGATTCAAAATTATCAAAGTTTACAGGTTTGAATTTTTGTAATGTTTATATTTTTGGAAGATGAAGAATCCCTGAGGGAGCATTGCTGGAAGCGTTAAAAAGAGAACCTATAAATTTCATCTAATATTTATCAGGTTGTATTTTTATGCTTTTGTTTGATCTTAATTTCTTTTCTATCTCTTCTCAGGGTTTGGAGGACACTTTAAGGACTAATACTGTTGGACCATTGCTAATGGCGAAGTACTTTAGTCCTTTTCTTCTTAAAGGGCAGGGTAGATTTGGAGTTCAAGATGAAAAGAGCAAACATTCAGGAGTTCTTGTTAATATCACAGCTAAAGTTGGATCAATAACAGGTAAAATACGTGGGTTTAAACTATTAAAACTAACTATTAAGGTAAATTTATTTGGCACAAGCCTTAACTAGAAATCAAATCTATAGTGAATTAATTTCTGAGAAATCAAATCAAATATAAAATGT
The DNA here is from genome assembly GCF_049724085.1 of Artemia sp. Qi Xiang Cuo. NCBI lineage: Eukaryota > Metazoa > Arthropoda > Branchiopoda > Anostraca > Artemiidae > Artemia > Artemia sp. Qi Xiang Cuo. Next base: position 12,193,655 of record NC_142806.1, read on the forward strand.
AGTTATATCTTTATTCAAAACTAATTCTAAATAATGCTCAGGAACCAATTTAAACTTTTTTATATCAAGAATTAAATTGTATGGCTTTTAATCGGAATGTATGGTCCCTATAGTACATTCAGTTTGAATCTGCAAACATAATTTTCCTGACACCTACATTTTTTGATCTTTTTATTTCTTTTTTCGGCTAAAAATAATTGACAAAAATTCTTAATACTTTGTTTTGTACTGAAATAAAAAACGAAATTTCTTTTTTGTTGGTTGAACGTTTTTGTATAAGGACGAAAATTAAAAAAGAAAAAGCGGGTTTAATTTAAATAAAGCAGTGGGACAAAACAAAAGGATAAAAAAAAATAACAACAGAGCTTTAAATAATAAAAAAATTCTGTATATTTCAGCACCACATCCAGGAACCTTTTTCAACAGAAAAAAAAATTGAAGGAAAAGAAAATTTTTTTTTAATTAATTCATCTAAAAAAACGACAACATACAACAAACAAATAAATACAACTCACATTTTAAACGCTTCCAGAGCTGCAAATACAGTAATTGTCTGTAATCACCGACAAGAGTCACAACAGATTCTCCTCTTTTGTCACAACAGATCTCCTCTTTTGATTCTCCTCTTTTGTCACAACAGATCTGTTGTGACAAATGTCACAACAGATTCTCCTCTTTAAAGTCAGATTGGCAAGTGATATATATTTAGAAAGAAAACTATATCTGAAAGAAAATTCATAAAACCCCAGTTCACCACCCCTGATTAGATTTACAATGCTAAAAACAATTGAACTATATATGGTTATAGGTCAAAGAAGCTTATACATAATAAATTAAATAGATTTTGTTATTTCACAACTTCAGTCCGTTTACTCTTTCCAGCTAAGTTGAAATTTCCAGTTGGGTTCTGTTTGAAATTTTGACCTGCCCCCTAGTTAATTTATTATAAATTGGATTTATTCTATAATCCCCTTCATATGCATTAATACCAATACCCCCATAGATAAGTTTTTTAATTTTTGTAATTTCTCTAAAAACTTGGCACAATTCCTATAGACCTGTCGTACTATTTTTGTTTGATTAAATAATATGCTATGGTGTGGAAGTTCAAATAAATGTTCTGCTAACGCTGATTCAAAACTTTCCGGTTTTTATTGCATTTTAGAGAGTAATCTATGGAATTTTTACGTTGTTATAATCTATTTTCTAAATTTTGTTGTGTCCTTCCTACATACAATTTACCACAAGAACAAGAAATGTTGTATACTCCACTTTGTATATTTTTTGGAAACTTTTCTTGGAAAAGATAAGATTAAATAATGGAAAAGCTAAGATTTAAAAAAAATATACAAAGCAGGGTATACCAAATTTTCTTTCAAATAAATATAGTTTTCATTCTTAATAGATCTCATTTGCCAATCTGACTTTAAAGAAGAGAAATATCTGTTGTGCTAGTCCCTTTCGTTTATCTTGTTGGTGATTAGTCAGGTAATTATAGCATTTGCAGTTCTGGGAGTGTTTAAAATGTGAGTTGTATTTATTTATCTGTTCATTTTTTTCCCTTGTGTGTTAGTTGTCGTTTTCTTTAGATGATTTGTTTTATTGTATCTTTTTCTTTATTTTTTTCCGTTGAAAAAGGCTCCCGGACGTAGAGTCGAAATGTTCAGATTTTTTTATTATTTAATGTTTTGTTATTGTTTTTTTTTATTTTTTGTTCTACTCCATTACTTTATATAAATTAAACCTGTTTTTTAATTTTTATTCTTGTAAATAGAAAAGCAGTATGGCCTAAGAAATTATTTGTGTACAAGAACGTTTATAGTTTTACCTCTTTTGTTGAAATTCTGTTAATTCAGATACAGAAAGGGCTTTACTTATGAAGAAGAAAACTAAAACTGAATATATAAAAAGTGTTTAATTTATGATGCAGAAGAAGAAAATTAAAACTGAATGTTTATTGCCAACCTGTAAGTTAAAAAAAAATGAACCAAACTAAAAAAACTAGCAATAGGCAAACATTCCTAAATATTAAAAAAAAAATTAGAGACAAAAATTCGCGGTTATTAAAAAAAAACAATCAACTTCAAAAGAAATATTAGTAGAATTCTTATAATTGCATTATCTTATAAATGGTTATTATATCTAATAAGCGTGATTCTTATTTCAGCCGGAAAAGTTGTATATTTTGAGCTGTAGGCTCATTGCTGAAATATCCACTTTGGGGGTGACTGGCCCCTCAGTTTGCGTTTAGTTTTCACTTACATTGTCCTATTATTGCATTACGTTTCACGTACTATATGTTTAGCAAGATGAAAAGAAAAAAAAGCTTCAGAATTACCGGTGGGAAGTACTGAAGAAAATAAGAAAAAAAACTAATTAAAAAAAAAAGTTGTGATAACAATAATGTAAGAACATACTAAATTTGCGCTTTTTTACATAATATAATTGTGTTTCTAAAAATTAGAATGAAAAGCCATAAAAATTGGATAACCACTAATGCACATTAAAAACTAAAATCTAGAACTGAGCATAAATGGGTAATAAAAAAATACTAAGGAACATAAAGTCTCTGATTTTTTTTTTTTTTTCATGAAATAATCGTGATTCTGATAAATACAATAAAAAAAATAATAATAAAGAGTGACTTAAAGCAAAAAAATTAAGAACCAAGTATATATTAGACCAAAAAAAAAAAAAAATTAAAGAATTTTGGTTTTGGATTTTGGATTTTTTTTTTTTTTTTTTCATAAAATATTTTTTTTTTGCCTGAAGACTACAATGGAAAGTCGCAAACATTTGATTAAAACAAATAAACAATAAAGTAGCTGGATATGAATTATTAGTAAAGAAGAAATAAAGACCATACTGAAACTTGGAATTTTTTTAACCAAAACATAATCGTGTGAAACATAATCGTTGGTAGTAGGCTCCAAATTTAAATAAAAGAAAAAAAAACTGTTCTTTACGGTTTTTTATCGTTTTCGAAACTTACAAAACCTAAACTTAACACACCTTAAAAATTTGTAAACATCAGGAATTCAGTTTCTAATGAAAATGAGCTCCATATGCAGTTGTGCAGTTTTCGGTAGTAGGTACCAAATTTAAATAAAAGAAACGTGGATGAAAAATTTACTGAAAATAAGCTTAAATTTCAGCTACAATTTTCAGCGTGGTATTTAACAGTCTAAGAAGATTGCTCGATTGTATAGAGAGAAAAAAAGAGCAGGAAGGGTAAGTTTGCAATGGTATTGGAGACTTACTACCTAACAACATAAGCTGAAGGCTATTTTGGTACTTACCGGGTATAGCGACCCCACTCAAGAATTGAAGTTAGATTAATCCTAATGAAAAATCACAAAATATGATTAAAATATAATACTTTAGAAACAAATTTGGGCTATATATTTGTACATTAGGGGGATGGGAGTAAAGTATAGCTGGTCTGCAAGCAAAATGTGTTAGGTACAATTATTCTGCCTATTATGAATTAAGAATTCTTGTCTAACTTTACACTGTCTAAATGCCCCCCCCCCCTTGCTGTGCAAATATATATCCCAAGTTATATATTTCCCATCTATCCTGTTACTTGTCTTTGTCTTGTCTCACGCTAAGCTGAAAGAAACTAGCAAAAGGAACCGGTTCTACAGTGGACCAGATGAACATCAATGGATAGACAACTTGAGTGGGGTCGCTATAACAGATGATTGCCACTATTTTTGCCCCGCAACGCATAAGTACCATGCCCTTATTACTCATTAGGATATCAGTTACTAATTAAGATACCCTGGATGTTTGCTCTTGATAAATATTATTCACCAAATGATTTTGTCGTGTGCTATAGTGGCGAATTGTTTTTACGCGTCTTTTAAGAATTTTAACTAAAAGTAATGGTCCGTTCAGACGCATGGGAAAATGGGTGAGAAAAATCGATCGGTACGAGGGGAAAAGCGTTCAAACGATAGGTGGAAAACCTTCCCTAAAAAGTACAGATAACATGCACTTGTACGCACCAAGTCTCTAAGCCAAGTTTATTTCTTGCCAAGTATCTTCCTCTGTCCTGTTAGTTTTATGCGAAACATTTCTTGTGTTGGGTAAAAACCACCAAATCTCTACCTTCAGCGTATTTAACATTTAACATGCTTTCCACTTTTAAAAATGCGTGCTCATTTTTAATCGACGACAGACGAAAAACCAATCGGCAACATGGGAAAAACATATCGGTTTTTCAGTGCTTTCTAATGCGTCTGAACGAGCTATAGGGGATGAGATTTGTCACTAAAGTATCAAGGACAGTGAAAGTGAAACCTGATTGTTTGATTTGGTTAAGTGGAAACCTACCCACCCATATATGTATTTAAAAATGATGAATAATTAGGAATTCAGTGGGTAGTAGCGAGCGCCAAATCTAAAATAAAGGGACGTGGATGAAAAATAAGCTATAAAAATGTGGCGTCAAATAGCTTAAGGAGATGTAGCCTTTCCTGGAAGGTGTAGTTGTCTTTGATGATCGAAAGTCTAGGCGACACTAAAAGTGTCTTTTTTTTTTTTTTTTTTTTTTTTTTTTTTTTTTTTTTTTTTTTAGGGAGAGATCTCTACAGACAGTTAAATTAGTAGGGAAACAGTAGTTATTAAAAGTTTATTGGATTATAATACATGTATCTATGCTTCAATTTATTTATGAATAAAGAGGCATGTTTGTTAAGAAATTGTTATTTTAATTGCATTATTTGCATTTGCGTTCAATAAATTAGCTACGCTATTTTTACTGTTTTAGACTCACCGCTAATTGATAAAGAAATAAATTTCATTTTCCAGTCTCAAAAATGGCTAATACTAATACCTTCATTTTCAATATTTAGACAATAACCTTGGAGGATGGTATAGTTACAGAATGTCAAAGGCAGCTCTCAATATGGCTACTCGAAATCTAAGTATTGAACTGGGAAGAGGAAGGAATAAAGTTGTATGTGTCTCACTTCACCCAGGTGCGCCATTTTTATTTTATTTTTTTATTTATTTTTTTAATGTCCAGACTTGATTCAAAATTTCTGAACTGCTATGTAACTCCTATCTTATGAAGGCAACCAAGAGGAGGGTCAACTACTACTACTAGCAACTCGCCGCAGCACCAAACCACCTGAGGCCAAACAAAGCTATGCGCGCTCTTCCTGCTTCCTAATCTATTCAAAGCCTCCCTCTCTACACCCTCCCAGGAAGTTCCAATTTCCCTTAAATCTTTCCTTACGACATCACCCCACCCAATTGGGGGTTGACCTGATTTCCGTTTAGCCCTAGACGGTTGGCCAAAAAGGACAATCTTTGGCAATCTATCATCCTTCCTCTGCAGGGGGTCAAACAGGGGGATATTTTTTACTCCCCCAGTATTGAATGGGAAGAGATAAAGTTTTTCACTACACCCTGTTACTACTTTTTGCTATTACTGCCCAGATGCGATTTGAAAGTTTCGGAATAGCGGTCAAGAGGGGATTAGACAGGTGGGGGGGGGGTATTGTGACCTTTAATTAATTTATGTTTGGAAGACTGTTTTTCTTCTTCGACTACGTCACTAGTTCACATAGCAGTTTAAATTACTTATTAGAATATACCGACGACACTAATTCACTTAGTTATCTAAGGCGGTAATAATTGAAAATATTATTACATTAATAAACTAGTTTAAAAAAAAGTCTGGCTATTAATCTTGGACAATGTCTGTATTTTGTTTTGAATGATTCTCTCCCCCCCCCCCTCTTGTCTGTGATACTGGGTTGATTCTTTATGCTCTGGATTTTGTTGGTTGTTCTTTATTCGTCAGTTAAAAGTGTTTCACACCAGTTATTTGGGCTTTCAACCTGATTGTAATTTATGTTGGAAGCCCCGTAGTGATCTTGTTGCAGTTAAAATTGCTAGAGGCCAGGGAATTTGGTGTCGAGAAAATCCTGCTTTACCGTCATCAGTTCTTTAATTATTGTATACTAATTAATCTATCATACCTTGTCGCCCACCCGTCTAGGGCCAAACGAAAATAAAGCCTTCCCCTGAGTGGGGTGGGAGAACGTCAGAAGGAAAGATTTAAGGGAAACGGGAAATTCTTGGGAGGGTGTAAAGAGGGATGCTTTAAATAGATTGACATGGAGGAGGAGCGTAGCTGTGTTAGGCGGCTTGGTGCTGCAGTGACTTGTTAGTACTCGTAGTAGTGTCATAGTATTGTTGCGTCTTATTTTTCTTATGGTTTTGTCCTTTGGTAAAGTCATTTATATGCCAATTTAAAAAGAGTTTAGATTCTACAAAATAAAATAGTACTTCTTCTTGGTAATAATGTGGAAAATGTGAGTGGTACTGTATTATGTTTTAAGAAATTAGGAGTGATTGGTCATATTGCACCAACGTTTAATTTAAGATTACACCAAGTTAACTCATAACTAACATAGATAAAATCAAGATCTTAAGTTGGTTTTGTTGAATTTTCAACAAAACCTAGTTGAATTTTTGGAGGAGCGGCGTTTTAGGGAGGATTCTGAGGATTAACCAAAAACATTGTTTTTGGCCTTAATCTAAGATAATAAACAGGAAATAGCATATTCTAGTACACTTTTTAAATTATACAAATTTCTCCTGGAACTATATGGAGTCTCATTCTCAAATTACACGTTAAGGCTTAAAATTCTCCGACACTTTTTTAAATCATTCCCATATATAAACAATAAGTCTAATATTGTTTAAACAAACACTTAGTCTAATATTGATTTGCTCTCCACAAACGTAAGTCTAATCGAGAAATGGATATTTTCTATGAAAAGACTAATACTGAGCTCCGAGGCGATAACTTTGAGGTTGGGAGTCTAAAATACTACCATCTGAGCAAGCCATGCTTTATATTTTGTTTTACAGCTTTGCTGCATTAACATAGACAAATAAACGATGTCCCCTAAACGGGCTTTCTTACCGACACTGTTAGTTTAAATAGAAATTTAAAAAAATAATACAAAAATAGAAATTTAAAAAAAATCATATAGGAATACAGGCATAAAAAAGAGTAAAAAACCGTAATTTTACTATTACGAGTAATTGGAGTAACCCGCCTGAAAATTTCAACTCGACCCCCAGCCATAAGACAAAACAGGCTAGACTTAATAAAATTATAACTTTTGAAATGATCATTTGCGAAGATGAGAGATCCCCGTGCCGGGGCTTAGAGAAAAAAAACTTGACTGGGTTTAGTGCCCCCGCCATTAATTAAAATTAATTAGTGAATTACCGAAAACTTGTTGGGTTGGGGGTGGTATTTTATTTCCTCTTCTTGGTTCTATTGCATCAATTCTGACAAGTGGGCAGATACCTAATAATACAACACAAATTTTATTTTTTAATTTGAAAAATAAGTGCCCAAAAGTTAGGGAAAATTTAGGATTTCGAAGGGTTTGCCTCCTCCTCCCATGCTCACACCTTTGCAGCTATTGGAGTTTTCTTGGCTCTGTTGAGGATGTCTCGATTGAAGTGCTTTTTGACATATTTGCAATTTTCACATACTTTTCTTTAATCTAACAAATAACATTATTTCCAAATTGCTGACTGCTGAATCTTAGCAGTCAATGTTCTGCTCAAACTACTTTCCGATACTAAGATTTTATAATTTTTTTTAGGAACTGTCAACACTGACCTATCGAGACCTTATCATAAAGGTGTGGCTGCAGACAAACTCTTCTCAACAGAACAGTCAGTGAACTATCTATTGAATATAATTGATAAGCTGTCAGTTAAGGACACTGGAAAATGTTTTGCTTGGGATGGGTCCCAAATGCCTTTCTAGTCAGTGTATCGACGTTCGTGCTTTAAGGAATTCGGATCTTTTGTCCTCATAGTTCACTAGGCTTCGCAGACAAATCTTATATAATTATATTTATATATAATAAAATAAAATCCGAGAAACCAATTATATGTGTCATATGTAAGGTCGTTATACCATAAATTACACTATATTACAATAAAAGAGTATATATATTACATATACCATAAAGTACAATAAAAAAGTATTAAAGGCTTAGTAAGTCTTTATTCCCGTGATTCCCAACGCAGGGGGCAGGACCCACTGGTGGGACTTGGCAATATTTTGCTGAGTTATGGACATACAATCTTCCGCTGACTATACATTAGAGCCTTAATTTTGGAAAAAAACGACAATTTTTAAGTGAATGACGTCACATATGTATTCAAATAGCAAAAAGATACATAATAGTATTGCAATGACGTCATACGTTGTATAGACGGTATTGTATGTCTATTCAGGCATTAGTGTAAAATGTGCCTTGAGGACGACCCGAAGAAATATACCCGAAGGACGACCTGAAGGCCATTACTGGCGTTAATGGCCTTTTAAGCTACTTTTGGATGAGTACAAGTAAAATTTAGAAAAACAAAATTTAAATGTCACGATGGGGGTATTAGGATTTTACAAATGCTTAGGTGGGGCATGGCCCAAAATTTGTTGGAAAATTGGTTTCTTCGGATTTTATCTTATATTAATTAAAAAGACTTTCCGAAAAATAAGTTTTTCAAAGAAAAGTAAAGGCCATTTTAAACTTAAGCTCAGGAGATTCAAATACCTGTTAAAATTCAAACTCAAAACGACCAGAAATTACTATTAAAGAATAAATGAAACCCAGAACGAACAGAAATCACATTAACATTCATAGCAAATAAAATACGACAAGTAATAATATAAATGAATAAATAGATCTTAGAGCGAGTAATGCTTAGATTGAATATGAAAATCAAGCTTAAAACGAAAACAAATATTTTGCTATTAAAGTATAAGTGAAACTTAAAACGAACAGAAATTAAATAACAATCAATGCGAACAAACATACAATATATATTAATGTAAATGAAGAAAATAAATCTTAAAACGAGTGAAACTTAAATTGAATATGCAAATCAAGTTTGAATCGAATAAAAATAACTACAAACAAGAGTTTGGGTATCGCCTCACTGCAGAAGCCTAAAACCTACTGCGTCATTGGCACTTTACTGAAAACAATTCTTTCATTAGTTAAGATTTTAGGGAATAAATATCAGCATATGTATATTAAATTGACAATGCGCATTTTTCTTCAGTAAACTCATTTGAATTTTTTTTCAGTAAAGTACATATTATTTTCTGGCTTTTAGAAAGTATAGGGGTTTTGAACCCTACTCATATTAATTTATGCTCGTTTTGAGTTTGACTCTAATCTTTATTTTAATATTTGTTCGTTTTTGGTTTCATTTATTTATTGATACTTATTTGGGGTAGTTGTATGCTTGGCAGATAATATGATAGTCTGGACGCCAGGTGTTGAAAGTGTGAATCATACCACGACGGAATGGGGCTGCTACGAGAATTAGCCTACCCTCCACCCCCTAAATTGACCATGCGGATTCAAAAATACCAATGGCACTTGCTTGCGAGTGGTGGAACACTCCGAAACTTGACATTTTATTTTATTTTGGTGTTTCATGCAAGAAAATGCATGTTCCACAAAGTTTGAGGTGCAGTTTTCCGCTCAAACAGAAATGCCTAGAAGCCATAGAATGTTTTCATAACAAACCAACAGGATTAGTTAGAAAAAATGACAGAGTTAAAAAAAATGGCAAAACTATATGAGTCTTGAACAGTCTTGGAAAGTATAAACAAAATCAAATTGAATATTAGATATATAATGATATTAATTGTTGAAAGATCCATCAGTTAAAGATTTTTTTTTTTCACTGTAATTTTATTTTCATTTTCAATGCTGTAAGAACTGGAAAATAATAAATTTGTAATATACGAGTAATTCGTTTTCAGTGAAGCACCAATGACGCAGACGGCTTTAGGTTTTTACAATTAAAGAAGGGGGCAGTATCCAAATTTTGTTTGTAGTGAAACTATATTTGCCTTGACTAATCTTGAAAAGAACTAATAAGTTAAACTGAATATTTGATGCATAATGATATTAATTGCTAAAAGCTCATCAGTTCAAAATTTTACTGTAATTTTCATATTTATTTTCAATATTAAGTACAAAAGAAGACATTTTCAATATAATTCGTTTTCAGTAAAGCGCCAATGAAGCAGTAGGTTTAATGCTTCTGCATTGAGGCGATACCCAAACTATTGTTTGTAGATATTTTTATTCGGTTCAAACTTGATTTGTATTTTCAATTTAAGTTTTACTTGTTTTAAGATTTATTTATTCATTTACATTAATATATATTGTATGTTTGTTCGCATTGATTGTTGTTTAATTTCTGTTCGTTTTAAGCTTCATTTATACTTTAATAGCAAAATATTTTTTTTAGTTTTAAGCTTGATTTTCATATCTAGTCTAAGCATTACTCGCTTTAAGATCTATTTATTCATTTATATTATTACTTGTTGTATGTTTTTTTGTAAGATTGTTTATTTAAGTTCTTTTCTTTTTTTGTTTCATTTATTATTTAATATTAATTTACTGTAGTGTTTATTTTTATTTTTAACATGTATTTTTATATCCTGGGATTAATTTTAAAATGGCATTTACTTTTATTTGAAAAACTTATTTTTAGAAAAAAATTTTTTAATTAATTTTTGTTCGTTTTTGATTGCAAAAAGTTTAAAGTTTTTATGGCATGGGGGGAGGGGTACTTACTGTCCGATTATTATTGACTTTAAAAAACGGATCTAGAACTTTAAGTTTAAATCGAATTAGGCTTTTTTAAAAGTCTATACGATTACCTCTTTGATAAAAACCTTATATATGAACAATAGACAGCTTGCATAACTTGTGGACAGCGATTGACACCAATGAATGGATTGAAAAAATAGCTCCAATAAGGGGGTTTAGACTATTTCACTTGCTGACCCAAAGGGATCACGACTGTTTGGAATTGACCTTAATAGGATTTTGTGTGCCAAAGCAATTGTAAATCTATCTCAGGTTATGTATTTTAACCTTATAATTGGATAATTATAATAGATTTCCTATGTGTTCTTCCCATACAAAATCCCTTTCCATAAGTTATAAACCCCCTTTAATAAGTTATGCCCCAGGGCATAACTTACAATGCCTACCCCTGGCCCCTGGTGGGCTGTGTCGACACCGGAGTTTTGTTATCACAACTTTGAACTATTTTAACAAAATTTCTAACTCAAAATTTTTATCTGAGGCATTGAGGGCGTGGAGGAGGGGGGGGGGGGCTAGTCACCCTCCAATCTCTTTTGACTCTTAAAAATCGAACAAGAACTTTCAATTTTCAGTCAAATGAGACCTCTCCAAAGTTTATACGAGCATCCCTTCCATAAGAAATAATGGGAAGGATTCGGAGAATCTTCAAATTACAACTCTTGCCCTGAGGGCTGTGGGGGAGTCGTCATCCTCAAAGACCTTATTTCCAGAATTTAAAACTACGTTGAAAAAATGGCTATCTCAACATTTTGATGGGATATTGTCGGGGAAATTGTGTGTGTGAGAGGGGGGTTAGTTGCCCTCAAATTACTTTTGACTGTTAAAAATGGCCCTAGCCCTTTGAATATCCAATCGAATGAGCCTGTTTTGAAGTTTCTACGACAATGCCTTCGGTAAAAACCTTATATGCCCCCAGGGCATAACTTAAAACCCTTGCCCTGAGGGTTGTGGGGGAGTATACTCCTCAAAAATATATTTTCTATCTGGAAATCAACTACGCTGAACAAAATGGCTATCTCAAAATTTTGATTGGATGTGTTTGGGGAAATGATCGGCGTGGGGGGGGGGGCAGTTACACTCCAATCACTTTCGACTATTAAAAAGGGCACTATCTCTTTAATTTCCAATCGAATGAGCCTGTTTTGAAGTTTCTACGACAACGCCTTCTATAAAAACCTTATATGCCCCCAGGGCATAACTTACAACCCTTGCCCTGATGGCTGTGGGGGAGTATTCTCCTCATAAATATATTTTCTATCTGGAAATCAACTATGCTGAATAAAATGGCTATCTCAAAACTTTGATTTGATGTGTTTGGGGGAATGATGGGCGTGGGAGGGGGGGGGGGGGGACTAGTTGCCCTCCAATCAGTTTCGACTATTAAAAAGGGCACTAGAACTCTCAATTTCCAATAGAATGAGCCCCCTATGAAGTTTTTGCGACGACCCCTTCCATACGAAGTACCTCTGGGAACAAAAAAATAATAAAAATAATAATAAAACATTGGAGCCATATGGCCTTTACTATAGGCAACGCTACAGCGTTGCCTCTGATATAAAAGTGTATTGACATTCGTGCTTTAAAGAATTCGAATCTTTTGTTCTCATAGTCCACTAAGCTTTGCAGACAAATCTTATATAGTTATTTATCTTATATAATTTATATATATATATATATATATATATATATATATATATATATATATATATATATATATATATATATATATATATATATATATATGTATGTATTTACATACATTTATATATATTTATCCTATATAATTATATAAGCTTCTTATATAATTATATTTTCTTTTGTTTTATGAGAATTACAGTTGAAAATGGTGACTTCGATCCCATTAAAATAACAAGGACATCAAAATCAATTATTTTTGCCCTTTGTAGCCATCTCAAATGTATTCATGCCTGAAAACTCCCGTTTTCTAAGTTTTTTTTTGGTTTTATGATTATACTTTGTTAGACTTAAGAGGCTGTTTTAAGGGATGAACAGTTCGGTTTTGGAAAGGGAGAGGATGTACCGTATAAATATTAAACAGTAGTGAAAATTCCAATAATCTCCATTAAAGATTTTGGGACGCATCAGTCTTATACCTTTCACCAAGACTCTGCCCTCGCTATGTTCTGATTGAATGCCAAGTAGCAACTGAAATTATTGCTTTGACGGTTTATAGCTTACCAAAGCGCGCGCTGTGATGTGTCCTATTTCTGAACCGAATTTCGCTATTGTATAATATTTTTGCTGTGAGAGGATGCGTCGACTAAATTCCACTCTTAGATTAATAATTGAAAAGTACCTGAGTCATCAAATGCCTTTAGTCCTCAGTTTTATAAATTATGAATAAATGTCTGATTTAGCTAATAGAAGAGCTTTAGCGAAGGTTTCTTGTATGATATACCAGATAAATACATTAAAGTGATTAGTACTATATACGATAATAACATTGCTGGGCAGGAAATGAGGTCAGCAGCTGGTTTCGTATTAAATCACGTGTTAAGCAGGGTGGTATTCTATCCCCTTTAAATATCTCATTTTGATGGACTTTATTCTAAGGAGCACACCAAAGGCAGTAGGAAATGTTTGTTCCACAATAAACCCAAATTTTGGCTAATCAGTGCACCCAGAATTGCTGTATCCAGGGGGTGTTAGGGGGTTTAAACTCCTCCCCCCCCCGAAATGTTTGTTTGAGTCGTAAAAATGTAACAAAAATGAATATAAATAAATTTTATTGCGTTTTTAACGTTTTTCTTACCCCCCCCCCCCTGTTAATATTATTTTATAAAACATCCCCCCCCCCCAAAAAAAAAAAAAATAAAATCCTGGATACGGACCCGGCTGTATTCTTCTGTCTACAAAATATGCTAAGGAAATTTTGAATTTTCATTTGACAAACAAATAAAACCAAATATTGGCTATTGAGTGCATCAAAAATTGCCTTATTCTTCCGTCCACAAAACATGCTAGGGAAATTTTGAACTTTCATTTGACAAACAAATAAAACCAAATATTGGCTATTGAGTGCATCAAAAATTGCCTTTTTCTTCCGTCCACAAAACATGCTAGGGAAATTTTGAACTTTCATTTGACAAACAAATAAAACTAAATCTTTGTTATTGAGTGAATCGACTTCTGTCTACAAAACATTCATAGGAAACTCATATTTTTATTTGGTAAACAAATAGGACCGAATCTTAGCTGTCTAGTTCGTCCAAAATTGCCGTATTCTTCTGTCTACAAAACATGCTAGGGAAATTTAGAATTTTCTTTTGACAAACAAATAAAACCAAATCTTGGCTATTGAGTGCATCAAAAATTGTCGTTTTCTTCCGTCTACAAAACATGCTATAGAAATTTAGAATTTTCATATGACCAACAAATAAAATCAAATCTTGGCTAGCAAGTGTATCTAAATTTTGTTTTTTGTAACCCCCTCCCCCCTCAAAAAAAATCTGTTGTAAAACACCCCCCGAAAAAAAAATATTGTATATGGCCCTGGCCGTATTCTTCTGTCTACAAAACATGCTACACAAATTTAGAATTTTCATTTGACAAACAAATAAAACCAAATCTTGACTAATAATTGCGTCCAATTTTTTTTTTGTTACCCCCTCCTCCTCGAAAAAAATCTTTTGTAAAATACCCCCCGAAAAAAAAATCCATAGCTAATTGGATATTGAGTGCATCCAAAATTGCCGTTTTCTTCCGTCTACAAAACATGCTATAGAAATTTAGAATTTTCATATGACCAACAAATAAAATAAAATCTTGGCTAGCAAGTGTATCTAAATTTTGTTTTTTGTAACCCCCTCCCCCCTCAAAAAAATCTGTTGTAAAACACCCCCCGAAAAAAAATATTGTATATGGCCCCGGCCGTATTCTTCTGTCTACAAAACATGCTACACAAATTTAGAATTTTCATTTGACAAACAAATAAAACCAAATCTTGACTAATAATTGCGTCCAATTTTTTTTTGTTACCCCCTCCTCCTCGAAAAAAATCTTTTGTAAAATACCCCCCGAAAAAAAACCCATAGCTAATTGGATATTGAGTGCATCCAAAATTACCGCAATCTTCTGTTTTCTTCCGTCTAGAAAACATCCTATAGAAATTTAGAAATTCCATATGACAAACAAATAAAACCAAATCTTGGCTAGTAAGTGCATTAAAATTTCGTTTTTTGTACCCCCCGGAAAAAAATCTGTTGCAAAACACCCTCCGAAAAAACAATCTTGTTTGCGGCCCTGGCCGTATTCTTCTGCCTACAAAACATGCTAAGGAAATTTTGAATTTTCATTTGACAAACAAATAAAACCAAATCTTGGCTAATAATTGCATCAAAATTGTTTTTGTGACCCTCTCCTCCCTCGAAAAAAAATCTTTTGTAAAACACCCCCCGAAAAAAAATCCTGTATATGGCCCTGGCCGTATTCTTCCCTACAAAACATGCTAAGGAAATTCTGAATTTTCATTTGAAAAACAAAACTAAATCTTGGCTATTGTGTGCATCCAAAATGTCCGTTTTCTTCTTTCTACAAAACATGCAAAGGAAAATCTGATTTTTATTTGGTGAAAAAATACAACCGAATCTTAGCTATCTAGTTCCTATAAAATTGCCCTATTCTTCTGTCTTCAAAACATACTAAGGAAATTTTGAATTCTCGTTTGAAAAACAATTAAAACTAAATCTTGGCTATTGAGTGCATCCAAAATTGCCGTTTTCTTCTGTCTACAAAACATGCAAAGGAAACTCTGATTTTTATTTGGTAAACAAATACAACCGAAATTTAGCTACCTATTTCCTCCAAATTTGCCGTATTCTTATTTCTACAAAACATACTAAGGAAATTTTGAATTTTCGTTTGAAAAACAATTAAAACCAAGTCTTGGTTAGTGAGTGCATCCAGAATTGTCGTATTCCTCTGCCTACGAAACATGCTAAGGAAATTTTGAATTTTCATTTGACAAACAAATAAAACCAAATCTTGGCTAATAATTGCATCAAAATTGTTTTTGTGACCCTCTCCTCCCTCGAAAAAAATCTTTTATAAAACACCCCCCGAAAAAAATCCTGTATATGGCCCTGGCCCTATTCTTCTGCCTAGAAAACATGCTAAGGAAATTCTGAATTTTCATTTGAAAAACAAAACTAAATCTTGGCTATTGTGTGCATCCAAAATGTCCGTTTTCTTCTTTCTACAAAACATGCAAAGGAAAATCTGATTTTTATTTGGTAAACAAATACAACCGAATCTTAGCTATCTAGTTCCTATAAAATTGCCCTATTCTTCTGTCTTCAAAACATACTAAGGAAATTTTGAATTCTCGTTTGAAAAACAATTAAAACTAAATCTTGGTTATTGAGTGCATCAAAAATTCCCATACTCTTCTTTCTACAAAACATGCTAAGGAAGTTTTGAGTTTTCATTTGACAAACAGAAAAAACCGAATCTTTGTTACTGAGTGCATCCAAAATTACCGTATTGTTCTGTCTACAAAACATGCAAAGGAAACTCTGATTTGTATTTGGTATACAAATACAAACAATTCTTAGCTATCTAGTTCCTCCAAAATTTCCGTATTCTTCTTCCTACAAAACATGCTAAGGAAGTTCTGAGTTTTCATTTGACAAACAATTCAAACCAAATCTTGGTTATCGAGTTCATCCAAAATTACCGTATTGTTCTGTCTACAAAAAATGCGAAGAAAATTTCGAATATTCATTTGACTAGCAAACAAAACCAAATCTTGGCCAATGAGCGCATCCAAAATTGCTGTATTCTTCTGTCTACAAAACACAGTAAGGAAATTTTGAATTTTCATTTGAAAAACAATTCAAACCAAATCTTGGTTATTGTGTGCATCCAAAATGGCCGTATTCCTCTGCCTACGAAACAGGCTAAGGAAATTTTTAATTTTCGTTTGAAAAACAATTAAAACCAAGTCTTGGTTAGTGAGTGCATCCAAAATTGCCGTATTCTTCTGCGTACAAAACATACTAAAGAAATTTTGAATTTTCTTTTGAAAAACAATTAAAACCAAATCTTTGTTATTGAGTGCATCCAAAATTACTGTATTGTTCTGTCTACAAAACATAAAAAGAAAATTTTGAATTTTCATTTGAAAAACAATTAAAACTAAATATCGGCTATTGAGTGCATCCAAAATTGCCGTATTCTTCTGCCTACAAAACATGCTAAAGAAATTCTGAATTTTCATTTGAAAAACAATTAAAACTAAATCTTTAGCTATTGAGGGCATCCAAAATTGCCGTATTCTTCTGCGTACAAAACATACTAAGGAAATTTTGAATTTTCTTGTGAAAAACAATTAAAACCAAATCTTTGTTATTGAGTGCATCCAAAATTGCTGTATTGTTCTGTCTACAAAACATGCAAAGCAAATTTTGAATTTTCATTTGAAAAACAATTAAAACTAAATCTCGGCTATTGAGTGCATCCAAAATTGCCGTATTCTTCTGCCTACCAAACATACTAAGGAAATTCTGAATTTTCATTTGAAAAACAATTAAAACTAAATCTTGGCTATTGAGTGCATCCAAAATTGCCGTTTTCTTCTGTCTACAAAACATGCAAAGGAAACTCTGATTTTTATTTGGTAAACAAATACAACTGAATCTTAGCTACCTATTTCCTCCAAATTTGCTGTGTTATTATTTCTACAAAACATACTAAGGAAATTTTGAATTTTCGTTTGAAAAACAATTAAAACCAATTCTTGGTTAGTGAGTGCATCCAAAACTTCCGTATTGTTCTGTCTACAAAACATGCAAAGAAAATTTTGAATTTTCTTTTGAAAAACAATTAAAACCAAATCTTTGTTATTGAGTGCATCCAAAATTTCCGTATTGTTCTGTCTACAAAACATGCAAAGCAAATTTTGAATTTTCATTTGAAAAACAATTAAAACTAAATCTCGGCTATTGAGTGCATCCAAAATTGCCGTATTCTTCTGCCTACAAAACATACTAAGGAAATTCTGAATTTTCATTTGAAAAACAATTAAAACTAAATCTTGGCAATTGAGTGCATCCAAAATTGCCGTTTTCTTCTGTCTACAAAACATGCAAAGGAAACTCTGATTTTTATTTGGTAAACAAATACAACTGAATCTTAGCTACCTATTTCCTCCAAATTTGCTGTGTTATTATTTCTACAAAACATACTAAGGAAATTTTGAATTTTCGTTTGAAAAACAATTAAAACCAAGTCTTGGTTAGTGAGTGCATCCAAAATTGCCGTATTCTTCTGCGTACAAAACATACTAAAGAAATTTTGAATTTTCTTTTGAAAAACAATTAAAACCAAATCTTTGTTATTGAGTGCATCCAAAATTACTGTATTGTTCTGTCTACAAAACATGCAAAGAAAATTTTGAATTTTCATTTGAAAAACAATTAAAACTAAATATCGGCTATTGAGTGCATCCAAAATTGCCGTATTCTTCTGCCTACAAAACATGCTAAAGAAATTCTGAATTTTCATTTGAAAAACAATTAAAACTAAATCTTTAGCTATTGAGTGCATCCAAAATTGCCGTATTCTTCTGCGTACAAAACATACTAAGGAAATTTTGGATTTTCTTTTGAAAAACAATTAAAACCAAATCTTTGTTATTGAGTGCATCCAAAATTGCTGTATTGTTCTGTCTACAAAACATGCAAAGCAAATTTTGAATTTTCATTTGAAAAACAATTAAAACTAAATCTCGGCTATTGAGTGCATCCAAAATTGCCGTATTCTTCTGCCTACAAAACATACTAAGGAAATTCTGAATTTTCGTTTGAAAAACAATTAAAACTAAATCTTGGCTATTGAGTGCATCCAAAATTGCCGTTTTCTTCTGTCTACAAAACATGCAAAGGAAACTCTGATTTTTATTTGGTAAACAAATACAACTGAATCTTAGCTACCTATTTCCTCCAAATTTGCTGTGTTATTATTTCTACAAAACATACTAAGGAAATTTTGAATTTTCGTTTGAAAAACAATTAAAACCAAGTCTTGGTTAGTGAGTGCATCCAAAATTTCCGTATTGTTCTGTCTACAAAACATGGAAAAGAAACTCTGATTTTTATTTGGTAAACAAATACAACCAAATCTTAGCTTTCTAGTTCGTCCAAAATTGCCGTTATCTTCTGTCTACAAAACCTGCTTAGAAAATTTCGAATTTTCATTTGAAAACAATCAAAACCAAATCTTTGTCATTGAGTGCATACAAAATTACCGTATTCTTCTGTCTACAAAACATGCAAAGAAAACTCTGATTTTTATTTGGTCAACAAGTACAACCAAATCATAGCTATTTAGTTCGTCCGAAATTGTCGTTATCTTCTGTCTACAAAACATGCTAAGGAAATTTTCAAAACAAAATCAACTAAATCAAAACAAGCTATATCCACGTAAATTTCCAAAAGCACACATAAGCAATATTTTAGGAATGGCTTGACAGTATTATGTGAAATCTTTCAGGGCGTAATGTGGGGGATGTTGATCTAAACAAAAGGCACTTTATGTATGTTACCATTATTACTGCTGCTACGACTACTACTCCCACTGGTAAGAATATTAAGGTGAAACTTTCCGGGAATACATTGGGGAATTTTGAACTAAATCAAGGTGCACTATATGCTTTCAGGTTGCCAAAAGGATCTGTGAGCAATTTATCAAGAACAGCTTAAAGTATTCAGTTGAATCTTTCAGTGCATATTAGGGGGGATGTCGAACCAATCAAAAATCACTATGTGCATGTGTTTACTACTACAATTAGTACTAAGGCTACCTCTGTTACTGCAACTGCTACTCCTACTACTAGAAGCACTACTGAAACTAAGGGTATTACGGTAAAACTTTCAGGGAATTTTGAGGAGTATGTAGAAATAATTCGAAAACCCTATGTCGATTCAGTTTATAACAAGGGCATAACAGCTATATCCTAGGAAAAACTTTGAGTACTAGGTTGAAACTTTCAGTTTTGGTTGGGGCCAACAGAATTGCCCCCTCCCTCCGGTTTGTCGTTTGAAATAATTTGAAAACACTATGTCGGTTCAGTTAATAACAAGGGTATAACAGCTATATCACAGGAACAGTTTTTAGTATTAGGTTGAAACTGTCAGTGAATGTAAAAGTAGTAATAGGGCTACAAATAAGGCTGAGGGTATCAAGCTGAAATTTTTAGGAAATATTCAAGAGGATGTTGAATTATATTGAAACGCGCTATATGTATGCAGGTTTTCTAAGGCTACCAATATTACTACCACTTTTGCTTCTACTATTACTTCAGCTACTATTAAACTAAATCAAAATATTTTTAAGTGCATGCATGTTTTCAATATATCTAGGCGGAATATCTTAGGGCCTAGAAAGAGTATAAAGCAGAAATTTTCAAGGAAAGTTTACGTTGCTTTAAAAATAAATCAAAAGGCATGCTGGTTGCAGGAAAGGATGTGCTTGCTGGTTGTCAATAAGACATCTTAGCAATGTCTCAAGAATGACTGAGGGTATTAAGTTGAAACTTTCACGGATGCTACTTTTACTGCTTCTGCTCTTACCATTAAACAAGATCAAAAGGCTGTAAGTACATCCAGGTTGTCAAAATAGAATAAATAGGCTACAATATCTTAGGAATAGAATAAGGTATCAAGTTTCATTTTTCAGGGTAAGTTGAGGTGTGAAACGAAGTCAAAATATACCATGTGTGTCCAGATTTCAAAAAGGCGTATATTATTACAAGTGTTGATAAATTTTGTTCAACATATAATTATTAAGGCAAAACCCGGATTGTTATAGAGAAAAACTGAAAAGATTTAAAAAAAATTTTTTTTAAACAAAAAAAAAACTATGTCAGTTAAAAGCGAGCAGAAATCTATTTAAAAAAAAAGCTATCCGCAAAAGAAGGTTTTTAAAGAAAATTAAAGTAACCAGCAAGAAATAAATGAAAGACAAAATGAAGAGAAAGTACAATAAATAACCGAGTCTAATCCAAAACAAACAAAACTAAGGGGAATGCGGCTGACAACCCCCGTGCCTCTAAAGACAGGAACATAATTTGCACTTTACTAAAAACGAAACACGTTTCTATTTTTTTTTAACTTTAATAAATAAAAAATTATTAGGACTTTCAGGGATGAATACCCGTACATATATTAATCGGTAAATCCATATTCATTTGTTTTTTCAGTAATCTCGGTTACGATGGTATTTTTTTGATATTACGAGAAATAAAAACAAATTGCTAGAAAAAGGATTTTTTCAGTGGTCTAAATACTGTACATACTGGACAACGCTGGACCACTCAACAACGCAATGAGATAGGTCTCTCAATGTAAAAATGAGATCACGAAGATACACTGCTTGTCATGTAAATGCCTGAAACGTGCAATTCATTTGTGAATTGTGAAGGACTGAGAAATTTAGCAAAATTGCCCAATGGCTCCCTTAGAATCAAACACAGAAGAAGCTCTATAAGATGGAAAACCAATTCTTGATGATATGGTCGACAAGTCAGTTAAGGATTATGTCTTCAGAAAGAAATCATAACTAATTCTAATGACAGCCAAGAGAATTGGTTCATCAGACATCAAGCACATAGATCCTAGCCTAATATTCCATAGGTTCTTGGTTCTTACAAAACGTTCAATCATACCAGACAGAAACTGTTTCAAGCGTGAATTGTGTGCTGGGCTTTCGTCACTCCTTGACAAAGATGTGCTCATGAGGAGACCAGGCACAAGCCTAATCTTGTGAAAGCTTTATTGCAAAGAGGTAAACAACCTGTTCACAAATAGAAAAAAAAAATTAATAGAGCCCCACCTTGACTTTTTGGACGGTGGAGCTCATCTTCATGGACTTCAGTGGAAGATTGGAAGCAACATTTTCAGTGACATTCAACCAGAACATTGCATTTATAAAAAAATACGGTGCCCATGCTCTACAGTGTTGTTTGACCGATATGATGGATGGTATGCAACAAAAGATCAGAAACAAAGCAAACCTTTAAACTTTAATGGAAGAGAGGAGCTGCTTACTTCCTCAAATGGTGTGAATCGTCGAGACTTACCACCTACACATGCATTTAAACCTTTAAACTTTAATGGAAGAGAGGAGCTGCTTACTTCCTCAAATGGTGTGAATCGTCGAGACTTACCACATACACATGCATTTAAACCTTTAAACTTTAATGGAAGAGAGGAGCTGCTTACTTCCTCAAATGGTGTGAATCGTCGAGACTTACCACCTACACATGCATTTAAACGTTTAAACTTTAATGGAAGAGAGGAGCTGCTTACTTCCTCAAATGGTGTGAATCGTCGAGACTTACCACCTACACATGCATTTTAACCTTTAAACTTTAATGGAAGAGAGGAGCTGCTTACTTCCTCAAATGGTGTGAATCGTCGAGACTTACCACCTACACATGCATTTAAACCTTTAAACTTTAATGGAAGAGAGGAGCTGCTTACTTCCTCAAATGTTGTGAATCTTCGAGACTTACCACCTACACATGCATTTAAACCTTTAAACTTTAATGGAAGAGAGGAGCTGCTTACTTCCTCCACTGGTGTGAATCGTCGAGACTTACCACCTACACATGCATTTAAACCTTTAAACTTTAATGGAAGAGAGGAGCTGCTTACTTCCTCATATGGTGTGAATCGTCGAGACTTACCACCTACACATGCATTTAAACCTTTAAACTGTAATGGAAGAGAGGAGCTGCTTACTTCCTCAAATGGTGTGAATCGTCGAGACTTACCACCTACACATGCATTTTCTAAGTTTCACTCGCTCCGCGTTTATCTCCAGGTTTAACGCTGCGGTGAAAATAGCAGTCCCGACCCTCTTCAGTACGGGTTCAGATGCAGAGAAACAGACTTAATTCCTACTATGGCTGATTTATCTCCTGCTCCATTGCAGTTTCTGGAAATTGTGAAGTGCTCCTGTAAGCCGAATAGCTGTGGCTTAGAAAGATGCTCATGGAAGAAATCTGATATGGTTAGCTCAATAGCTTGCAGACTGTGCTGAGGGGTCTCCTGCCAAATTGTCAAGGAAGATGAAGACGATGATTTTGCTTTTAATACCAATGATTCAAGAAGATTCAATGATTCAATGATTTAATACGGCAAATGATTGAAATCAACGTTATCTCTTCATTTCCTAATCTTTGTATTAATTGATTTCGCTACATTGTTAAATGAGCCTTACTTTATATATCTTCAACCCTTGGACTTTTTTCTTTTTAACAGGGTATTCGATTAAGTTGTTTTCTACACCTTTGTTCCGTCTATTCAATCTTAAAAAAGACCATCATTAACTTAGGGTTTGAGCAAAAGTTAGCCGATTTTACAGAAGAAGTATGTAATTTATATTCAGTTACCTTGTAATTGCGGGTTTTTGTAGGTTACAAGCCTTTTTCTTTCGTTTTTTAAGAGCAAGAAAACCCTAGAAAGAACTTCTTACTCAGTAAAATAGGATATTTGGTTGATTTTTGGACTTTGCCCCTCTAACTTCCAACTCTAAGTGGAAACTGCGAAAACACAACTGTAGCACTGGTAATAGACTCTTTTTAGCATCATTTTCGTTTTCTATTACATTAATAACCCTATCGGAGACACCCCTTTCTTTGTAATGTCTCAAAATAAGGTGTTATCTTTTTGCCCCCTCCTTTGTAATTCAAGGGAAAATTGTACTAATTTCGCCTCGGGGTAGCAACGCCGATTTTAGAATTTCTAATAAGCTAATTTTTCACTTTCTCATAGTATAAAATTCATTTTTGTTGCAGTTTGTTCAAGGCCTAACCGTATTTTTACTGTGCTGCATCCTTTTCGGCAAAAATTAATATTCATATTTCTATAGATAGGGGCTTAAAGCCTCTATAAGAGGTTTCCATGATATGCTGAATTTGACCGTGTAATTTCATCAAAATAACTCGTTCTTATGGGGTTGTTTTCCTCTTTTGAAAATGTGGCATGATTTTCTTTTCTGGGTAACTTGTTGTTTGAAACTTTTCTCCTAAAGAATTTTATGAATTAGAACCGCCATAAAGGCCAACAATTTTAATATATATATTGTTGTCAAAAATATTTTTTTAGAGTTTTGATTACTATTAGCAGGAGTCGCTCCTTACTTACAGTTCGCAGCCACAAACTTTTAAATATAAAAAAAAATAACGTGTAACCCAGTATTCCCATTTTAACACCGATGAAACAAAGTTCGTAGTAACACTTGCCTCCATCTCTTGAAAAATTTCTGGACGGCGCTTGTGATGCCTCCTCCCCCCTGCTTCTCCACATTTTCTTAAGACGAGAATATACTAATAGCTTGCGAGTGGCAGGTGACTCTTCCCTCTGTTTTGAGAGACAAGCATTGCCTTCCCAATCCGGTCTGAAGTTGGTGGGTGGTGTTTTTAGGATGGAGGAAAA
Source organism: Artemia sp. Qi Xiang Cuo (assembly GCF_049724085.1). Lineage (NCBI taxonomy): Eukaryota > Metazoa > Arthropoda > Branchiopoda > Anostraca > Artemiidae > Artemia > Artemia sp. Qi Xiang Cuo. The sequence goes on from NC_142806.1 coordinate 12,217,800, forward strand.
GAATGTCTCAAAATAACAGTCCTGAGGGGCAGAGATAGCGGCTTTTGGTGGTTCTAATTGGAACCCCCCCTTTCCTCATGGATATTTGACTGCCTACAATATTGTTTGATTGCCCTTGAAATAGGTAATGAGACGAAGCCCAAAGCTAACGCTTGATAATTCACGATACAAAATGATTTAGATTCGTTCCTTCTGTTTTAATAAACATTGCCAAAAAATAACTAATATTCACTGGTTCCCGAAGGCTTTTAACCATGACGTAAATACGGGTTTTATCATCAAAACCTAGCGTTAAAATTGTTAAATTCAGTGATGTTTTTTCCTTTTACTTTCTGCTATGATTTCAAATTAATTTATTTATTAAATAGGAAGTCGGCTTAGCTGGATAGAATCTATTTGATCACAGACCTAGTTACTTTGTAGATCTGGCCTATTTTTATTCCAAAAGGATATCCGTGTTTTGTCCTAAGGTATGGAAGAATTAATTTACGATTTTTGCATAATTAATTAATTTTTATTTTCTATATTGGCTGGCCTCTGTCAAAATTTAGTGTCTTCACAAAAATTCGATTTTAGTTAAAGAGGGACCTTGATAATTTAATTTATCAAGACGGTGAACTCTTCTTCTTCTTCTGGTTGGCTTACGATGGAGACACCTTCGCACAATCTTGTCACCACAGTCAAATTTCGGGCTATTTGATTAGCTTCCGCAACTGAGATCGAAAGTCCCGTATTACCAAGCAGGGATTAATCCTATTTGCGCCACCGAAGGGCTTGGGAAAGTCTAATGGCTCAGTCAGAATGAGGTAAAAACATTTTTCACTTTTTTTTACGGCCAAAACTTAGTTTAGACATACCGTTGATGTGACAAAGACTCGAAGAAAATAATCTGGAAAACCTATTGACGAAATTCTGATTAAAAATTAAAAAACAAAAAGCATTTTGTGGTTTGCATAGAAAATTAAAAAAAAATTAAAAAACAAAAATTAAAAAGAAATCCAAAAATCCAAAAATTAAAAAACAAAATCATTTTGTGGTTTGCATAGAAAATTTTGAAAAAAAATAAAAAACTAAAATTAAAAACAAATCCAAAAATTAAAAAACAAAAAGCATTTTGTGGTTTGCATAGAAAATTTAAAAAATACAGGTACTGGCTTTTGGCAGAGGGCAGTCCAAATGTCAAAGGGTTACTTTTTAAAGGAGATAGAAAATGTTGCACTTTGGTAACTTCTTTTTGCTCTCAGCTTCTAGTTTCTTGCTCAAACACCGAAAATTTTGTCATATTTTTACGTTCTTTTGTCCAAATTACTGCCCGAAATGTGTTCCATATAACCAAGCCAAGCTCTTACATGCAGAATTTTTTTTTATTTTTTTTTAGTGTATATTTCTTTTGGCTGCCACCTAGGCTAGCAGATCCAGGAATCGTTCCAAGCATGATTGTTGTTCAAACAAAGTAAAATATGTCCATCTCTTCAGTTGAAGTTTATATTTGAAAATTTGACAGTTTGCATTATTTTGACGCCGACGCCGGATACATATTCATTGGACGTCTAAACTATTCAAAGGAGAATGGCTACCTTAAGATTTCGACCATATGCCGTGAAGCCATGTGGGGAGTCCATTGGCATTTTGGGCGCTTGGTCTTCGCAGTCATTCCCCAATTTGGATTTCCAATTTTACTTACCTGCCTAGGTCCTGGTCATCCTTGTGGGACGTTTTGGGGCCATAATCCCTGCTAATTTATGCACTATCTGAATTGCTGCCAATTCATGTATAGTGCTCTTATCTGGTGCAATTCGTAATAAATGGCCTCTCTTGACTTTGCGGGAGTTCTCCGTTTTTCATGGTCTTCATTTTAGATAAAGGCCATGGAGGGAGCCTTAAAGGGTAATTTTTGGGACACAGCTCCATTAGCTGTACGTGACGGACCTTGTGCTTCTGTTGCTTCTTGATTTTGCTGAGAATGGTTTAAGTGGACTGGAACCTTTAGTGTTCTTCCATATTCTTGATGTGGTCAGTGTGTTCGAATCTACTCGTAATGCGAAGTCATCTCGAAAGCTAGAAGTTTCCTTTCCTTTAAGGTGTTGAGAGTTAATGTTTCGAATCCAACAAACAGTTCGTGGTAACGAACTGTAAGTAAGGAGCGATGCGGCTCAATAGTATCCGAAACTCTAAGAAACAGAGTCTTGATAACAATATATACATCAAAAGAGTCGAATTTTGATGCTTATTTAAAATATATAGAACTCATCAAATTTAATGGTACCCACCAAAAGCTACGGGCCTCAGAAAATTTGCCAAATTTGTGAAAAAGTGGGGAAACACCCTAAAAAAATCAAGTGATCTTAATGAAAATCACACCCTCATATTCAGTATACTAGAAAACACTATTGTAGAGGTTTCAAGCTCCTATGTACAAAAACGTGGAATTTTACATTTTTTGTCAGAGGAAAGATCACGGATGCGTGTTTATTTGTTTTGTTTTTTTCCAAAGGTAATCGCATCGAACCAGTGATCGTAGAAGATCGGGAGAGGGCTCATTTGATTGGAAATCAAGAGTTCTAGTAACCTTTTTAAGTGACCAGAAATGTTGGAGGGCAGCTAGCCCCCCTCCCACGCTTATTTTTTTCCCCAAAGTCACACGATCAAAATTTTGAGATAGCCATTTTTTCAGCATATTCGAAAAATCTAATAACTATGTCTTTAAGGGTGATTTAAACACCCCACAGTCCCCTGGGGAAGGGCTAAAAGTTATGAATTTTGCCCATTGTTTACATATAGTATTTGTTATTGTGTACAGACGTTTACAGACGGAAGTATACAGACATTTTCAGGGGGTGTTTTTCTGGTGAAAGGGGGTTACGTCGGAGGATCTTTCTATGGAGGAATTTTTCATGGGAATAGGGAATTTTCTATGAAGAGGGAGCCAGATTTCCGTGAAAACAATCAAAAATAAATTTAACAAAACAAGTTTTTTTAACTTAAAGTAAGGAGCAACGTTAAAACTTAAAACAAACAGAAATTACTAGGTATATTAAGGGAGTTGCCGCCTCCTCAATACCATACCCTTTACGTTAAAGTTTTTTTTAGCACTTTTAAAAGAGCTTTTAATTCTAATTAAACGACCTTTGTGATTCAGGAGTCATTCCTAAAGAGTTGGGACAAAATTTAAACTTTAGCGTAACGAGCGAGGTAAAAACTTAAAAAAACCTAAACCCAATGAAAAAAAATCAAGTTGCGTTGCTAGAACAACATGAATTATTGCAGCAGCTTTTGACCACAAACGTGTTTGTGGTCATACTTTTGTTTTGCTTACTCGCTGTTGATAAGACTGTACTTTGTTAGCCCCTCACAATATTCAAAATTGGAAAAATTAGCCGCTCGTGACATACTTTAGTTTTACTCATTCGCTGTTGATAAGACTCTGTACTTCGTTAGCCCCTCGAAATATTTAAAATCATATGTCCTAGAAAAATTAAACTGGCGAACTTTGTGTTCAAAATATTGCTTGTTGCAGTGGCGGATCCAGGGGGTGAGGGTGGCGCACCCCCCTAGCGTAGTCTAAAGTAGTGTAACTTACTTAATTAAATCAAGTTTGTGTTAATTAAACTTGCTCTTAACGTAAGTTTATCGGATCAACCTAGTTTGCGCCCCCCCCCCCCTAAAAAAATTTTTCGGATCAACCTATTTTGCCCCCCCCTAAAAAAATCCTGGAACCGCCCCTGCTTGTTGTAGATAGATTTGGAGGAGCCATGGGCAAACTTTGTGGCTCCGATCATTAAGATTAAAATTCGTACATGATTGCACTTTAAACAAGATGCAACGTATCTACTTTCCTGCTAAACGGCCCTGATTATAATATTGATATCTTAGGGGGGACAAGGGCTCTAAGTACCCCGCCTTTGATTTGTGTACACCGCTCAACAGAATCACAGTTTTACTTTCCCAACTTAGGATAAAAAGATGTTGTAAACAGGAAAATAAAGTAACCGTAAATTATATAATTAATAACTACTAGTGTATCAACAAGGCTCTACTGACCAGAACAAATTTTTTTTCTTATTTTGAATTTTTCCTTGTATTACAAAACTCTGTTTTGCAACAAAAATGTTTACTTTGTCGGGTTTTCCCCTGTAAGCCTAATTGAGGATTATTTTTGTGGGACTTCGAGGCAATTTCTAAGAAAAATGGATTAAGGTTAAACCTTTGCAAATACCATTGGGATAATGAATTTATATATAAGGTGGAGTTTGGCTTTGGAATCGGACTCCTCCAAAATAACCCTAAAATATTTTTCTATATATTATGGATAAGCCGCCTGTTTTGTTTTTATTTTCAAACTCCACTTCTAAAGGGAATCTTTAGCTTCTAAAAGGAAGCAAATTACTCATCATGATGATATTTATTGGACTAAAAGATGCTGTAGATAAGGTTTTTACAAAATTACGTGGTTTTTGAAAGGGGGGCGGGAGGATATGTTGACCAAATTTCTACTTTTAGATAAATAATTGAGAAGTGTTTGAATCATATGGCCCCTTAAGACCTGAGTTCTATTAATAATGAACAGGTATTTATTTCAGATGAAAGAATAGGTCTTGTGAAGGTACTGTCCTGGTATGGTATAATAAAAGATAAGTACAGTAAAGAGATAAGTATCATAAATGAGAATAATGTTGCTGCGATTAAGGTAGAAAGTGAGATTAGTAAGTTTGGAGTGGAATCAGGAGTGTAGTAGGGTTGGGGCCTATCCCCGTTTGCGCAAATTATTCCGGAGGACTTCGTCCTAAAGAATACGGCAAACGATACGGGAGAACATAGAATTGGATGGAACGATAAAGACTTCATAGAGATAGATTATTCAAATGAATTGGGTGCTCTATGTAAACGCACTTTTCAAAATGAATGAATGTTAGTATGTTTTGAGAGTTTAGAGTTAAAGAATATATTTAAAAATTAAAAATAGGAGGACCAAGTTTCTAAAACTAGGAACAAAAGAGAGTAAAGAGGTAACTTTAGGTAACGAGGAATCACGCGGATAGCTTCAATTACCTGGGGAGGATTATTAATAAAAGTAGTGGATGAAGCATGGGCGTAGGAAAGAGGGGCAGCTGCCCCCCTAGAACTTCACATTTACATCAGATATTAACTTAAACTTTTCTTACGTTGAAATTTTTCTGTTGGATGTTCACTGTTAGATGGTTGAAAAAGCTGGAAATGAACAGAAATTTCCAAATATCGTTTATGATCCAAAAATATCCAAAAATGACTTTTTCACAACTCTATTTTTGTTAAACAATAAAAAACTTTAGCGTAAAGAGCGAGGCGTTGAGGAGGGGACAGCCCCTTTCATATACGGAATAATTTCTGGTCGTTTTAAGTTTTAATGTCGCTCCTTACTTTCAGTTTCAAAAACTTGTTTATTTTATTTAAAGGCTGCAAAAGCGGGGGGTTTGGGGGGGGGCAGCCCCCCAACTGTACCTCCTAATCCCTCTACGTTTTAAGGTTCGAACTTGTGACTCAGCCTCTTTAACTCTTTAGAAAACGTAGTTTTTTTTTCAAATAATTTCTGCACGTTTTTATACAGTTTATTACTTATTATTGCTTGACTAACTGTTAGCTGATCGTGTCAGGAGTTAAAGTAGGGGGCTGCCGCCCCCAAACCCCCCGCTTTTGAAGGTTCTTGTTTTATTTCATTTGTTTATTCTTTTGTAAGTATCACAACTAAAGAAACGTTCTTGTGTTAGTCTAGCCTAAACTTAGCTTCGAGACTATTGTCTTCTCAAAGTGTTCTCTCTGGGAGCTTTATCTTCAGGATTTGCAGTCAAAACTCTATCCACAGTAAATCAACACTGATTTGTTTTGTTATCGACTTGCGTCATTAAAATCTCTTGACATTCCTCAATCAGCTTTTGGCGGCATGCCTAAATTAACATGAAAACGAGGTTTTTCGTAAATGTAAATTCGGGGGATAATTTTTTCTGTCTGAAAATATCAAAAGGCCCTAACAGGTCGAATTCCGGTTCGAATGAGTCCTCATTCACCCGGATCCGTTGCCAACTGTGGCCTGTAGGCGTGTCAGATAAAAAGAAATAACTTGATGAACATTAAGTGGCTATGTTTGGTTTTTGGAAAACAGGGAAGGAGTGATCGGATTGAGCTGAAATTTTGAGGATAAGCTCCCAGGCCCTAGAAAAGCTTATCCTCTAAATTTCAGCCCGATCGGACAACGTTAAAGGGGGGTGGTGAAACTTCCGGCCCACTTTCCCCCATGATGATAAAGTTGGGGGGGAGTGAAATTTTGCATATTTCTTAGTTTGAGTTTAGGCTACAAAATGCGATCACCGCCGTCTCTCTGCGACCGCTAGGACCAGAAATCGCTTAACATTGCGGTGGGTCGCCTCTTTAAAGAGGCACAAGTGTGCCTCCTTGATTTATGGTGATTATTGATGAACAAAGATTTCAAAAGGTAAGATAGAACTTGCTGGTGATGTGAGGTTTTGTGAACTACCGATGTAACTTCCTCTTCAGCTCCCCCTTTCCATCGCAGAATCGGCTGCCTCCCCCTAGACAAGATGCTACATGCGCCCATGGAATGTAGTAAAGAATTGGAAAATAGAATAGCCATGGCACATAGTGTTTTTTCACTGTTCAAATAAGTTTAGAAGAATAGGAAGATAAGTCTGCGAACTAAGATCAGTATATTGAAAGCCACAGTAATGGCGGTGGTTAAGAATGATTTTGAAATGTGGTGACAGATTGAAAAAGATTGTGCTCTTTAGCCTTCCATCTATGGGCAGAGGTATGCTCTTTAGCCAATGGGATGGGCAGATGCAAGGTCGTACCCAGGGAGGGGTAGGGGATTTGACCCCCTCCCCCCTGAAATGTTTGTCTAACTCATAAAAACGTAACAAAAATGGAAATAAACAAATTTTTTATGCGTTTTCTGAAGTTTTTTTTTGTAAAACCCCCTGAAAAAAATCTTTGAGTAACCCCCTCCCTCAGAAAAAAATCCTGGGTACGGCATTGGGCAGACCAAGGCCGTACCCCCCAAAACCCCGAAAAAAATCTTTGAGTACTCCCCCCCCCCGGAAAAAAATCCTGGGTACAGCCTTGGGCAGACCAAGGCCGTACCCCCCGAAAACCCCCCGAAAAAATCTTTGAGTAAAACCTCCCCCGAAAAAAAAAATCAGGGGTACGGCCTTGGGCAGAGTTGTAGTAAAAAGAAAGGATTTAGAAGAAACGGGGGTACTTTTTAATTAAATGAAACACACTCAAGAATTACGCTTAGGTTACATATAAGAAAACCGGTTTCATAACCACAAAGGCAAGTGACGGGTGATAAAAAATTTTAATAAAAAGAAAACTTTCTAATTTTTTTGTAGACTCCACCCCCCAAGCGTAAGCAACGCTGGCTGGCACAAACCTACAGACCAGAAAATTTCGTTTTTCGGTACTTTACTAGAACAACTAAATTTTTGCTAATTTTTTCATTAACAAAAATATGCTTGTAATTATGCCCATGAATCATCTACAGGTAATTAAATCGCTGAATTTTTGTTTTGGCTTTTACCCGGTTACCGTTACCTTCCATTGAATGTTCGTCTTTCATTACAGTACTCAAAGAACCTTTGGATTGTATCTATAATTTTAGTAGTTATTCTTGCATGTGTAAGTAATCTTTTCTTTCTCTTTTCGTGGGGGCTGTCAAAAGTAGCTCTATTTTGGGGCAGAGACCCAGGATGGTTAGTGTTTTTGGATAAATTTGTTGAATGTTATTTCAGCAGCTGAAAGATAGACATACAGTTCGATTCCAGGGGCGTAATTTGCTATGTGGCAGGGGGTGACTGTCCCCTCCCCCAGTTTGCCATCCAAGCTGAAATTTAGTTTCTTCAAAAATGTTGTCAAAACTAAGATAAGCGTGTATAATTCAAGCATCCAGAGAGACGGGTCGGTTCTGTCATTTTCACTTAATTTGGGGAAATTGACTAAAATTTTGCCTCCCCTGTTAATTTTAATTAAATTGCGCCATTATTCGATTTGCCATTCAACGTTCATTCAACGTGCCATTCAACGTGCCATTCAACGTGCCATTCATTATTCGATTTGCCATTCATTCGATTTGCCATTCAACGTTCTTTCCGAGTGTAATAACCGCTATTGTCGTAATTACGTTCCATTCTCCCACCTCCTCTTAAGGGATAAGGCCTTGGTTTATGAAGCAAAATTTGCTGGTTTTCTTGTCATTTTTTTCTTTTCAAATTAAGATTTAAGAATTTTCTTAAAATTTTAGTGGAATGATTAATAATTTGTTTTGGATATGAAAAATCATCAAGAACTCTTCAAAACACAGAGGTTGGATGCTTAACTTTGAAAGCAGGGACGGATCCAGGACTTTTTGGGGGCAAATAGTTGTGAACAAAAATTTGGGGGGGGCCAAAATAGGTTAATCCGATAAACTTCCGTTAGGAGCAAGTTTGATTAACGCAAACTTTAGTTAATTAAGTAAATCACACTACTTTAGACTACGCTAGGGGGGGGGGGCGCCCCCCTCTCCCCCAACTGGATCCAGCACTGTTTGAAATACTGTTCATTTACTGAAAAAATCAAACCCTTCCTCGCTGGCTTTTTTGTTTCATTATCCCTGTAACTGTAACTATGCTTCCATGCTTTTGACTGTTTCCAATAGTTTTCATTACAGCTTGATTCTAATGAAGATAAACCAACACTCTCACTTTTATTTCTTGTCGCAGATTTTTTCAGTTTGCTTTTTCTCATAATTGTAAAGAAATCCGCTGATTTTCTTGTCTTTTTTTTATTTTGTTAGCTTCAAGTTTGTATTATGGACCAACTATTGATGACAAATAATGTAAAAAAATATTCAAGTATGCAGCTGTAAAATTTATGTTATTTGTCACATCCAAGGATGTTCCTAGGGTTGCTGGAAACTAGAAAAAAAATTACACCCCCCCCCCCCCCAATCAAAAAATTGAATGTGACCTAACAAATCACTAGCACAGTCATCTATAAAACAGGGGTCTGTTTTAGACCCGACAGTGATCCCTAGCTACTGATCTTACTAAGAGACTTCTTTTTAATCCATATTTTTGTGGGAATGGCAATTTTCTTTTCTAAGGACAAAATCGGATTTTACAGGCGCTCTTTTGCTGTATGGCTTTTGCCCCCTCCCTCCAATAATGTGGAGAGAAAAAAATATTATACATCCCATGCCCCTTGACTATCCGGATATGGACCCCTCTTGCTCCCCAATAAAAATGCTGAAGATTTTCCCCTGCCCCCCCTCCCACAACTCTGTACTGGAAATAGGCTATATTCTGCTGATTTTGATAGTATTTATTCTCAAAGACATGCTATCTTTTTGTTATTGTTTTGCGTTTTGTACCGACTTTGGTACTTCCGTATCATATGATACACACTCTAGAATACGGATCGCGAAGATGAAACAATAACTGGTTTTCACAGTCTTTATACCAGACAATTAGCTTCGGCTTGGTGGGAAACTACATTGTGGCTATATTTTAATTAAATATTTAGTTGTTATTTTGGTTAGGTTAGATATATAATATAATGCGTTCTGTCCGACCCCTACCATAATTCTTTGTTGTATTTTTTCACGATTTTTTAACCAAAGTACTGTATTTTCATCAAAGTTTGTTTATTTCATTAGCATTCGCCGAACTTCATTTTTCGTGTCTGTACCATATAATATGGAAATATTCAGCCTTTTTATGAGAAAAAAGTACAGAAAATACACAAAGCCACAAAAATCAGCAAGATTTCGGATATTCCTAGGGTTCAGACCACAGTATAGAGAATGTACAGTAGCGATTTCTTTTTCAAAACTTGACACATATTTCATACCGCGCGTAAAGACTCTAAGCCGTGTCGTCACAGCCTAGTTCAGTTGCTAGCTTGCTACCTAAGTATAAACACATGCTGAACAAGTACTGACAAACCTATCCTCTCCACACAAAAAAGTGACCTTTTGTCCGCGTCTCTGGGGACGATTCCATACCTATACGAACCTGGCGACTAAATCACGAGTTCCGTAGGTGATTATACTTGTTCCGTAAAAGCTGTATTGGATTTAATTTATTGGCTCGGAGCGATTAAGTAGTGCAAAATTTTCCCTCGAGAGGCGCTGAGGTACGCGGGGTTAATTTTGGAGAGTTTTGACTGTACTTGTTCAGTAGATGATTATACTTTTCTTGCTACTCAGGTTCTCCATAAGCTCATCGTGATGTGTACATCGGAATCACACGTGCGCGAAGGCGGAGTATGAATCTTGCGTGGTTTTAGATCTGTGTCATATATTTTTAATGGAGAGTATAGCCTTTGTCGCTACTGTAGGTTCAGGGGCATTAGTGGGAAAGGGGAAACCAGGACACAGTTAAGCCGGGAATGACTCTGAAAATTAATAAATCGGAAATAACGTAGATAAGAAACTAACGTAGATAACGTAGATGATAAATACGTAGTGGTTGTCCACTTCTGAAGGAACAATCTGTAACAAGAAGTACCATTAAATTCCTTATTTCATTCTATTTGAGCATGCTCGCTTTTCTGACAATGACCCCCCCCCCCGCCCGCCGCCTGAGGAAAGGATGTGCATTTTGGTTGTCAATATCTCAAGAATGACTGAGGGTATTAAGTTGAAACTTTCACGGATGCTACTTTTACTGCTTCTGCTCTTACCATTAAACAAGATCAAAAGGCTGTAAGTACATCCAGGTTGTCAAAATAGAATAAATAGGCTACAATATCTTAGGAATAGAATAAGGTATCAAGTTTCATTTTTCATTTTCAATGAGAACCACTAATATTTAACCCCCCCCCCTAAGATGAAAAAATATAGCCCGAGAGTAGAGATGGGGGTACCAGTCGTGACCCCACACCATATATTGGCATAGAGTCATTAGGGAGAACACGATGTTAATGGGGTCAATGACCTAAATTGATTGCGTAATCAAAGTGTGTCAACAACATCGACTTTGACATTCGCTGAGAGCGTGCACTTACAACAACAACAACATCGACCTTGGAACACCTGTGCTGTCGACCTCAATTCACCTATCGTGAATCAATAATTCCCCTTATAAACAACAAATTAATTCCCCTTTCTTGACAGATCAATCAACCAATGACATCATCTGTCAGACTTTAAAAATTTCCGCCTAGAAACGATTCTCCAGGAATAGATCCAAGTCATTAATGTCTTTGCCTCGGAAACAACTCTTTTGGTCGAACTCCAAAGGATATTAATAGCCAAAGGCCATGGAAACAATTCTCCAAGAAACATCTTAGCGATGAATTGTTTTAGCGCGGGAATCAGGTTTCTTATTAATTTGAAATGCATTAGCGCAGAGATGCCAAAAACAAAAGGAACACGCTGAATTACGTTTAGGGATTATTTGGGCGAAACTGTTTTAGACAGGTTATGGGATTATTTGGGCGAAACACTTAGAGAAATTTTAAAAGAAGATTTTTGAAGAGATTTTGGAAGAGGATTTGAGGATGAAACTCTGTGTTCCCCCAAGCTCCCAAAGAGCCCCAGCCCCCCAAACGCCCTCCTCAGACCCTCAAAGGCCCTCCCCTGGTCCTCAAGGGCCCCCCAGACCCCCAAAGAGCCCCAGCCCCCAAACGCCCTCCTCAGACCCTCAAAGGCCCTCCCCTGGTCCTCAAAGGCCCCCGGACCCCAAATGCCCTCCCCCAGTCCTCAAAGGTCCCCCGGGACCGAGAAGCGCCGCGGGCCAGGAATGCGCCGCATGGGGATGCCCCCGCAGGGGGATGCGCCGCGGGCCGGGTGAAGCGCCGCATGGATGCGCCGCAGGGATGCGCCGCAGGGATGCGCCGCAGGGATGCGCCGCAGGGATGTGCCACAGGGATGCGCCACAGGGATGTGCCGCAGGAATGCGCCGCAGGAATGCGCCGCAAAAATGTGCCGCAGGAATGCGCCGCTTTTTTTGTACGAGTTCTAGTTTACTTTGCTTTTTATTTACTCTGGAGAAATTAGAATTGATTTATGTTCTTTGGTAAAATTAAGAAGAGAACTTGAATATTCACGATCAAAGTATAACTTTTCCTATCTTCAGTGAAAAATTTGGAACAGAACTTTAAATTTTTTCATCTGTATCTGAAAAGTCGAAACTAAATTTAAGAAAATTTAGAATTAAAGTAAAACTTTTCATCTTCACGGAAAATAATCACAATCATAGTATAACTTTTCCTATCTTCTACGGAAAAATTTAGAACTGAACTTTAAATTTTTTCATTAAAACTTAAAACGAACAGAAATTATTCCGTATATGAAAGGGGCTGTCCCCTCCTCAACGCCTCGCTCTGTACGCTAAAGTTTGACTCTGTCTCACAACTTTATTTCTTAAAACAATAAAAAAGTTTAGCGTAAAGATCGAAGCGTTGAGGAGGGGACAGCCCGTTTCATATACGGAATAATTTCTGTTCGTTTTAAGTTTTAATGTCGCTCCTTACTTTCAGTTTAAAAAACTTGTTTTTTTATTTAATGTGAAAAAAAGACAAACAAAAATATGTATTCTTCCTTACACGGTGAACAAAAATGCGAGAAGTTATGACTTTGAATTGCGGTTTATGAACGGCAGATTTACCCATATTTTTTTAAGTGAGCTGTGAACTACCTCAGGACAGATTGTCGAAAGGCAAACAAAAAGAGAAGAATTCTAATCCTTTTAAAGAGGTGTGCCATCTGCAACCTACCCTTTCAGACCTTGACGATTTGTTCAACAAGCTTACAACTCTGAAACAGAAACATTTTGGAGGACCAGATATAAAAAACAAAACAACAAACAGTAAAAGAAAAGGTAGGTACTTGAACAAGTTAGATTTACCCAGAATCCTTAAGTTCTCGCCAGAATTTTGAGCCTCATTGTTCAATTTGTTGTCTTTGACTGATAACTTAACATAAATTGCAATTTGATTGGTATCTTCAAATAAAATGGATTGACAATTTAACACAGTGACTTAAACAACCGCTATTTCTAATAAAAAGAACGAGCTATAAAATGTTAAAAAAAATTCTAGAATGTAGTAAACACATGTTTACAAATCGAAAAATTAATTTTTGATAAACTATTCCCTATATGTCCTAGATGATGGATCCGCAGGAATTGGTTGATCCCCAGATGGATCCTGAGAGGAACCTTCGCCCATTGGAGCATTGGTGGGTAAGTCATAGTTCCATGAAAGAAGAAGCAGGATTGTCCAACCCGAAAAACACATTATGAGCATAGGCAGGGTTCCCCATAAGAGAGCCTGAATCCCAATTATTCTTTGGGGCGTGGAAAAACTGCAGAATCTTGAATCTTTATTACGCTTTTTAACCCTCTTTAACAATTTTCTTTTCTTTATTTGCGCGTATTGTTTAACGTTGGTAGGGGTAACGCCTCGTATTTCTTCTTATTACTTTAATTCAAAGAGTAAACAAGCGGCGAAAAGAAAAGAGCCGCGCTATCGAAAAATCACTGAGTATATAAAACTCGGGCTATATTTTTTCATCTTAGGGGGGGGGGTTAAATATTAGTGGTTCTCATTGAAAATGAAAAATGAAACTTGATACCTTATTCTATTCCTAAGATATTGTAGCCTATTTATTCTATTTTGACAACCTGGATGTACTTACAGCCTTTTGATCTTGTTTAATGGTAAGAGCAGAAGCAGTAAAAGTAGCATCCGTGAAAGTTTCAACTTAATACCCTCAGTCATTCTTGAGATATTGACAACCAAAATGCACATCCTTTCCTCAGGCGGCGGGCGGGGGGGGGGGGGTCATTGTCATAAAAGCGAGCATGCTCAAATAGAATGAAATAAGGAATTTAATGGTACTTCTTGTTACAGATTGTTCCTTCAGAAGTGGACAACCACTACGTATTTATCATCTACGTTATCTACGTTAGTTTCTTATCTACGTTATTTCCGATTTATTAATTTTCAGAGTCATTCCCGGCTTAACTGTGTCCTGGTTTCCCCTTTCCCACTAATGCCCCTGAACCTACAGTAGCGACAAAGGCTATACTCTCCATTAAAAATATATGACACAGATCTAAAACCACGCAAGATTCATACTCCGCCTTCGCGCACGTGTGATTCCGATGTACACATCACGATGAGCTTATGGAGAACCTGAGTAGCAAGAAAAGTATAATCATCTACTGAACAAGTACAGTCAAAACTCTCCAAAATTAACCCCGCGTACCTCAGCGCCTCTAGAGGGAAAATGTTGTACTACTTAATCGCTCCGAGCCAATAAATTAAATTCAAGATCGTTTTTACGAAACAAGTATAATCACCTCCGGAACTCGTGATTTACTTGCCAGGTTCATATAGGTATGGAATCGTCCTCAGAGACGCGGACAAAGGGTCACTTTTTTGTGTGGAAAGGATAGGTTTGTCAGTTCTGGTTCAGCAGGTGTTTATACTTTGGTAGCAAGCTAGCAACTGAACTAGGCTGTGACGACACGGCTTAGAGTCTTTACGCGCGGTATGAAATATGTGTCAAGTTTTGAAAAAGAAATCGCTACTGTACATTCTCTATACTGTGGTCTGAACCCTAGGAATATCCGAAATCTTGCTGATTTTTGTGGCTTTGTGTATTTTCTGTACTTTTTTCTCATAAAAAGGCTGAATATTTCCATATTATATGGTACAGACACGAAAAATGAAGTTCGGCGAATGCTAATGAAATAAACAAACTTTGATGAAAATACAGTACTTTGGTTAAAAAATCGTGAAAAAATACAACAAAGAATTATGGTAGGGGTCGGACAGAACGCATTATATTATATATCTAACCTAACCAAAATAACAACTAAATATTTAATTAAAATATAGCCACAATGTAGTTTCCCACCAAGCCGAAGCTAATTGTCTGGTATAAAGACTGTGAAAACCAGTTATTGTTTCATCTTCGCGATCCGTATTCTAGAGTGTGTATCATATGATACGGAAGTACCAAAGTCGGTACAAAACGCAAAACAATAACAAAAAGATAGCATGTCTTTGAGAATAAATACTATCAAAATCAGCAGAATATAGCCTATTTCCAGTACAGAGTTGTGGGAGGGGGGCAGGGGAAAATCTTCAGCATTTTTATTAGTGGGAGGGGGGCGAAGAGGGGTCCATATCCGGATAGTCAAGGGGCATGGGATTTATAATATTTTTTTTCTCCACATTATTGGAGGGAGGGGGCAAAAGCCATACAGCAAAAGAGCGCCTGTAAAATCCGATTTTGTCCTTAGAAAAGAAAATTGCCATTCCCACAAAAATATGGATTAAAAAGAAGTCTCTTAGTAAGATCAGTAGCTAGGGATCACTGTCGGGTCTAAAACAGACCCCCGTTTTATAGATGACTGTGCTAGTGATTTGTTAGGTCACATTCAATTTTTTGATTGGGGGGGGGTGTAATTTTTTTTCTAGTTTCCAGCAACCCTAGGAACATCCTTGGATGTGACAAATAACATAAATTTTACAGCTGCATACTTGAATATTTTTTTTACATTATTTGTCATCAATAGTTGGTCCATAATACAAACTTGAAGCAAACAAAATAAAAAAAAGACAAGAAAATCAGCGGATTTCTTTACAATTATGAGAAAAAGCAAACTGAACAATCTGCGACAAGAAATAAAAGTGAGAGTGTTGGTTTATCTTCATTAGAATCAAGCTGTAATGAAAACTATTGGAAACAGTCAAAAGCATGGAAGCATAGTTACAGTTACAGGGATAATGAAACAAAAAAGCCAGCGAGGAAGGGTTTGATTTTTTCAGTAAATGAACAGTATTTCAAACAGTGCTGGATCCAGATGGGGGAGAGGGGGCCCCCCCCCCCTAGCGTAGTCTAAAGTAGTGTGATTTACTTAATTAACTAAAGTTTGCGTTAATCAAACTTGCTCCTAACGGAAGTTTATCGGATTAACCTATTTTGGCCCCCCCCCCCTAAAAAAATCCTGGATCCGTCCCTGCTTTCAAAGTTAAGCATCCAACCTCTGTGTTTTGAAGAGTTCTTGATGATTTTTCATATCCAAAACAAATTATTAATCATTCCACTAAAATTTTAAGAAAATTCTTAAATCTTAATTTGAAAAGAAAAAAATGACAAGAAAACCAGCAAATTTTGCTTCATAAACCAAGGCCTTATCCCTTAAGAGGAGGTGGGAGAATGGAACGTAATTACGACAATAGCGGTTATTACACTCGGAAAGAACGTTGAATGGCAAATCGAATGAATGGCAAATCGAATAATGAATGGCACGTTGAATGGCACGTTGAATGGCACGTTGAATGAACGTTGAATGGCAAATCGAATAATGGCGCAATTTAATTAAAATTAACAGGGGAGGCAAAATTTTAGTCAATTTCCCCAAATTAAGTGAAAATGACAGAACCGACCCGTCTCTCTGGATGCTTGAATTATACACGCTTATCTTAGTTTTGACAACATTTTTGAAGAAACTAAATTTCAGCTTGGATGGCAAACTGGGGGAGGGGACAGTCACCCCCCTGCCACATAGCAAATTACGCCCCTGGAATCGAACTGTATGTCTATCTTTCAGCTGCTGAAATAACATTCAACAAATTTATCCAAAAACACTAACCATCCTGGGTCTCTGCCCCAAAATAGAGCTACTTTTGACAGCCCCCACGAAAAGAGAAAGAAAAGATTACTTACACATGCAAGAATAACTACTAAAATTATAGATACAATCCAAAGGTTCTTTGAGTACTGTAATGAAAGACGAACATTCAATGGAAGGTAACGGTAACCGGGTAAAAGCCAAAACAAAAATTCAGCGATTTAATTACCTGTAGATGATTCATGGGCATAATTACAAGCATATTTTTGTTAATGAAAAAATTAGCAAAAATTTAGTTGTTCTAGTAAAGTACCGAAAAACGAAATTTTCTGGTCTGTAGGTTTGTGCCAGCCAGCGTTGCTAACGCTTGGGGGGTGGAGTCTACAAAAAAATTAGAAAGTTTTCTTTTTTATTAAAATTTTTTATCACCCGTCACTTGCCTTTGTGGTTATGAAACCGGTTTTCTTATATGTAACCTAAGCGTAATTCTTGAGTGTGTTTCATTTAATTAAAAAGTACCCCCGTTTCTTCTAAATCCATTCTTTTTACTACAACTCTGCCCAAGGCCGTACCCATGATTTTTTTTTTCGGGGGAGGTTTTACTCAAAGATTTTTTCGGGGGGTTTTCGGGGGGTACGGCCTTGGTCTGCCCAAGGCTGTACCCAGGATTTTTTTTCCGGGGGGGGGAGTACTCAAAGATTTTTTTCGGGGGTTTTGGGGGGTACGGCCTTGGTCTGCCCAATGCCGTACCCAGGATTTTTTTCTGAGGGAGGGGGTTACTCAAAGATTTTTTTCAGGGGGTTTTACACAAAAAAATCAGAAAACGCATAAAAAATTTGTTTATATCCATTTTTGTTACGTTTTTATGAGTTAGACAAGCATTTCAGGGGGGAGGGGGTCAAATCCCCTACCCCTCCCTGGGTACGACCTTGCATCTGCCCATCCCATTGGCTAAAGAGCATACCTCTGCCCATAGATGGAAGGCTAAAGAGCACAATCTTTTTCAATCTGTCACCACATTTCAAAATCATTCTTAACCACCGCCATTACTGTGGCTTTCAATATACTGATCTTAGTTCGCAGACTTATCTTCCTATTCTTCTAAACTTATTTGAACAGTGAAAAAACACTATGTGCCATGGCTATTCTATTTTCCAATTCTTTACTACATTCCATGGGCGCATGTAGCATCTTGTCTAGGGGGGAGGCAGCCGATTCTGCGATGGAAAGGGGGAGCTGAAGAGGAAGTTACATCGGTAGTTCACAAAACCTCACATCACCAGCAAGTTCTATCTTACCTTTTGAAATCTTTGTTCATCAATAATCACCATAAATCAAGGAGGCACACTTGTGCCTCTTTAAAGAGGCGACCCACCGCAATGTTAAGCGATTTCTGGTCCTAGCGGTCGCAGAGAGACGGCGGTGATCGCATTTTGTAGCCTAAACTCAAACTAAGAAAAATGCAAAATTTCACTCCCCCCCAACTTTATCTTCATGGAGGAAAGTGGGCCGGAAGTTTCGACCCTCCCACCACAGCCCCCCTTTAACGTTGTCCGATCGGGTTGAAATTTAGAGGATAAGCTTTTCTAGGGTCTGGGAGCTTATCCTCAAAATTTCAGCTCAATCCGATCACTCCTTCCCTGTTTTCCAAAAACCAAACATAGCCACTTAATGTTCATCAAATTATTTCTTTTTATCTGACACGCCTACAGGCCACAGTTGGCAACGGATCCGGGTGAATGAGGACTCATTCGAACCGGAATTCGACCTGTTAGGGCCTTTTGATATTTTCAGACCGAAAAAATTATCCCCCGAATTTACATTTACGAAAAACCTCTTTTTCATGTTAATTTAGGCATGCCGCCAAAAGCTGATTGAGGAATGTCAAGAGATTTTAATGACGCAAGTCGATAACAAAACAAATCAGTGTTGATTTACTGTGGATAGAGTTTTGACTGCAAATCCTGAAGATAAAGCTCCCAGAGAGAACACTTTGAGAAGACAATAGTCTCGAAGCTAAGTTTAGGCTAGACTAACGCAAGAACGTTTCTTTAGTTGTGATACTTACAAAAGAATAAACAAATGAAATAAAACAAGAACCTTCAAAAGCGGGGGGTTTGGGGGCGGCAGCCCCCCTACTTTAACTCCTGACACGATCAGCTAACAGTTAGTCAAGCAATAATAAGTATTAAACTGTACAAAAACGTGCAGAAATTATTTGAAAAAAAACTACGTTTTCTAAAGAGTTAAAGAGGCTGAGTCACAAGTTCGAACCTTAAAACGTAGAGGGATTAGGAGGTACAGATGGGGGGCTACTGCCCCCCAAACCCCCCGCTTTTTCAGCCTTTAAATAAAATAAACAAGTTTTTGAAACTGAAAGTAAGGAGCGACATTAAAACTTAAAACGACCAGAAATTATTCCGTATATGAAAGGGGCTGTCCCCTCCTCAACGCCTCGCTCTTTACGCTAAAGTTTTTTATTGTTTAACAAAAATAGAGTTTTGAAAAAGTCATTTTTGGATATTTTTGGATCATAAACGATATTTGGAAATTTCTGTTCATTTCCAGCTTTTTCAACCATCTAACAGTGAACATCCAACAGAAAAATTTCAACGTAAGAAAAGTTTATGTTAATATCTAATGTAAATGTGAAGTTCTAGGGGGGGCAGCTGCCCCTCTTCCCTACGCCCATGCTTCATCCACTACTTTTATTAATAATCCTCCCCAGGTAATTGAAGCTATCCGCTAGATCGATTTCCTCGTTACCTAAAGTTACCTCTTTTCTCTCTTTTGTTCCTAGTTTTAGAAACTTGGTCCTCTTATTTTTAATTTTTAAATATATTCTTTAACTCTAAACTCTCAAAACATACTAACATTCATTCATTTTGAAAAGTGCGTTTACATAGAGCACCCAATTCATTTGAATAATCTATCTCTATGAAGTCTTTATCGTTCCATCCAATTCTATGTTCTCCCGTATCGTTTGCCGTATTCTTTAGGACGAAGTCCTCCGGAATAATTTGCGCAAACGGGGATAGGCCCCAACCCTACTACACTCCTGATTCCACTCCAAACTTACTAATCTCACTTTCTACCTTAATCGCAGCAACATTATTCTCATTTATGATACTTATCTCTTTACTGTACTTATCTTTTATTATACCATACCAGGACAGTACCTTCACAAGACCTATTCTTTCATCTGAAATAAATACCTGTTCATTATTAATAGAACTCAGGTCTTAAGGGGCCATATGATTCAAACACTTCTCAATTATTTATCTAAAAGTAGAAATTTGGTCAACATATCCTCCCGCCCCCTTTCAAAAAACCACGTAATTTTGTAAAAACCTTATCTACAGCATCTTTTAGTCCAATAAATATCATCATGATGAGTAATTTGCTTCCTTTTAGAAGCTAAAGATTCCCTTTAGAAGTGGAGTTTGAAAATAAAAACAAAACAGGCGGCTTATCCATAATATATAGAAAAATATTTTAGGGTTATTTTGGAGGAGTCCGATTCCAAAGCCAAACTCCACCTTATATATAAATTCATTATCCCAATGGTATTTGCAAAGGTTTAACCTTAATCCATTTTTCTTAGAAATTGCCTCAGAAGTCCCACAAAAATAATCCTCAATTAGGCTTACAGGGGAAAACCCGACAAAGTAAACATTTTTGTTGCAAAACAGAGTTTTGTAATACAAGGAAAAATTCAAAATAAGAAAAAAATTTGTTCTGGTCAGTAGAGCCTTGTTGATACACTAGTAGTTATTAATTATATAATTTACGGTTACTTTATTTTCCTGTTTACAACATCTTTTTATCCTAAGTTGGGAAAGTAAAACTGTGATTCTGTTGAGCGGTGTACACAAATCAAAGGCGGGGTACTTAGAGCCCTTGTCCCCCCTAAGATATCAATATTATAATCAGGGCCGTTTAGCAGGAAAGTAGATACGTTGCATCTTGTTTAAAGTGCAATCATGTACGAATTTTCAATCTTAATGATCGGAGCCACAAAGTTTGCCCATGGCTCCTCCAAATCTATCTACAACAAGCAGGGGCGGTTCCAGGATTTTTTTAGGGGGGGGGGGCAAAATAGGTTGATCCGAAAAAATTTTTTAGGGGGGGGGGCGCAAACTAGGTTGATCCGATAAACTTACGTTAAGAGCAAGTTTAATTAACACAAACTTGATTTAATTAAGTAAGTTACACTACTTTAGACTACGCTAGGGGGGGGTGCGCCACCCTCACCCCCTGGATCCGCCACTGCAACAAGCAATATTTTGAACACAAAGTTCGCCAGTTTAATTTTTTCTAGGACATATGATTTTAAATATTTCGAGGGGCTAACGAAGTACAGAGTCTTATCAACAGCGAATGAGTAAAACTAAAGTATGTCACGAGCGGCTAATTTTTCCAATTTTGAATATTGTGAGGGGCTAACAAAGTACAGTCTTATCAACAGCGAATAAGCAAAACAAAAGTATGACCACAAACACGTTTGTGGTCAAAAGCTGCTGCAATAATTCATGTTGTTCTAGCAACGCAACTTGATTTTTTTTCATTGGGTTTAGGTTTTTTTAAGTTTTTACCTCGCTCGTTACGCTAAAGTTTAAATTTTGTCCCAACTCTTTAAGAATGACTCCTGAATCACAAAGGTCGTTTAATTAGAGTTAAAAGCTCTTTTAAAAGTGCTAAAAAAAACTTTAACGTAAAGGGTATGGTATTGAGGAGGCGGCAACTCCCTTAATATACCTAGTAATTTCTGTTTGTTTTAAGTTTTAACGTTGCTCCTTACTTTAAGTTAAAAAAACTTGTTTTGTTAAATTTATTTTTGATTGTTTTCACGGAAATCTGGCTCCCTCTTCATAGAAAATTCCCTATTCCCATGAAAAATTCCTCCATAGAAAGATCCTCCGACGTAACCCCCCTTTCACCAGAAAAACACCCCCTGAAAACGTCTGTATACTTCCGTCTGTAAACGTCTGTACACAATAACAAATACTATATGTAAACAATGGGCAAAATTCATAACTTTTAGCCCTTCCCCAGGGGACTGTGGGGTGTTTAAATCACCCTTAAAGACATAGTTATTAGATTTTTCGAATATGCTGAAAAAATGGCTATCTCAAGATTTGGATCGGGTGACTTTGGGGAAAAAAATAAGCGTGGGAGGGGGGCTAGCTGCCCTCCAACATTTCTGGTCACTTAAAAAGGTTACTAGAACTCTTGATTTC
>NC_142806.1:12402303-12425581 GCF_049724085.1 Artemia sp. Qi Xiang Cuo
TTCGTTGAAATGCAAGAGTTGGAATATTTCAGTAGTGTTTGGTTGTGGTTTACCTTGTCACAGTTACATTTTCTTGATTTTTCAAAGTTCATTTTGAATTTCTTTCGTTGAAATGCAAGAGTTGGAATATTTCAGTAGTGTTTGGTTGTGGTTTACCTTGTCACAGTTACATTTTCTTGATTTTTCAAAGTTCATTTTGAATTTCTTTCGTTGAAATGCAAGAGTTGGAATATTTCAGTAGTGTTTGGTTGTGGTTTACCTTGTCACAGTTACATTTTCTTGATTTTTCAAAGTTCATTTTGAATTTCTTTCGTTGAAATGCAAGAGTTGGAATATTTCAGTAGTGTTTGGTTGTGGTTTACCTTGTCACAGTTACATTTTCTTGATTTTTCAAAGTTCATTTTGAATTTCTTTCGTTGAAATGCAAGAGTTGGAATATTTCAGTAGTGTTTGGTTGTGGTTTACCTTGTCACAGTTACATTTTCTTGATTTTTCAAAGTTCATTTTGAATTTCTTTCGTTGAAATGCAAGAGTTGGAATATTTCAGTAGTGTTTGGTTGTGGTTTACCTTGTCACAGTTACATTTTCTTGATTTTTCAAAGTTCATTTTGAATTTCTTTCGTTGAAATGCAAGAGTTGGAATATTTCAGTAGTGTTTGGTTGTGGTTTACCTTGTCACAGTTACATTTTCTTGATTTTTCAAAGTTCATTTTGAATTTCTTTCGTTGAAATGCAAGAGTTGGAATATTTCAGTAGTGTTTGGTTGTGGTTTACCTTGTCACAGTTACATTTTCTTGATTTTTCAAAGTTCATTTTGAATTTCTTTCGTTGAAATGCAAGAGTTGGAATATTTCAGTAGTGTTTGGTTGTGGTTTACCTTGTCACAGTTACATTTTCTTTGATTGTTCGATTTTCATTTGTATTTCAATGGATGAACGATGAGTAATTCAAAATTCCAATAGTGCCAGGAAGTTATTTACTTTGGCAAATTTACATTCTCTTGACTTTTCAACGTTCATTTTGTTTTTTGTAATGGTATTACAAGAGTTGTACTAGTTCAGAAGAGTTTTGTTTTGATTTAAATTTTCACAGATATATTTTCTTGATTTTTAAAAGTCCATTTTGAATTTCCTTCGTTGAAATGCAAGAGTTGGAATATTTCAGTAGTGTTTGGTTGTGGTTTACCTTGTCACAGTTACATTTTCTTGATTTTTCAAAGTTCATTTTGAATTTCTTTCGTTGAAATGCAAGAGTTGGAATATTTCAGTAGTGTTTGGTTGTGGTTTACCTTGTCACAGTTACATTTTCTTGATTTTTCAAAGTTCATTTTGAATTTCTTTCGTTGAAATGCAAGAGTTGGAATATTTCAGTAGTGTTTGGTTGTGGTTTACCTTGTCACAGTTACATTTTCTTGATTTTTCAAAGTTCATTTTGAATTTCTTTCGTTGAAATGCAAGAGTTGGAATATTTCAGTAGTGTTTGGTTGTGGTTTACCTTGTCACAGTTACATTTTCTTGATTTTTCAAAGTTCATTTTGAATTTCTTTCGTTGAAATGCAAGAGTTGGAATATTTCAGTAGTGTTTGGTTGTGGTTTACCTTGTCACAGTTAAATTTTCTTGATTTTTCAAAGTTCATTTTGAATTTCCCTTATTGAAAAGCGAGAATTGAAATATTTCATTTGCGTTTGGAAGTAGTTTAACTTGTCACAGTTAAATTTTCTTGATTTCTCAAAGTTCATTTTGTATTTCATTATTTTTTATACTTTAGTTGGTCTCTTTCATTAGTGTTTGCTTGTGGTTTACCCTGTCACAGTTACATTTTCTTGATTTTTCAAAGTTCATTTTGAATCATTCAAGAAACGTGATTAAAAACTTTTTTAAACTACATGCTATTTGCATGCCTTTACTTGGCACCTTTCCAAACGAGCGGGGATTCCCCGCTGGTTCCTACACATTGCAAAAGTGAGCAGTACGAAAACTCCACGTTTTCAACCAGACTGTTTTTTAGACAACACACCCACAGAGATGACACACACACATAGAGACGACACACGCACAGACACGAAACACAAACAGAGTCATAGTGAGAGAGATATCCAAAAAGTTGGGTTGATCTAGGTTCACTTAGACTGGCGCGCCACTCTAAGTGAACCTAGATCAACCCAGCTTTTTGGATATCTCTCTCACGATGACTCCGTTTGTGTGTCGTGTCTGTGTGTGTCTCGTCTCTATGCGTGTGTGTCATCTCTGTGGGTGTGTTGTCTAAAAACCAGTCTGGTTAAAAACGTGGAGTTTTCGTACTGCTCACTTTTTTGCAATGTGTAGGAACCAGCGGGTAATCCCCGCTCGTTTGGAAAGGTGCCAAGGAAAGGCATGCAAATAGCATGTAGTTTAAAAACGTGTTTAATCACGTTTATTGAATGATTCAAAATGAACTTTGAAAAATCAAGAAAATATAACTGTGACAAGGTAAACCACAATCAAACACTACTGAAATATTCCAACTCTTGCATTTCAACGAAAGAAATTCAAAATGAACTTTGAAGAATCCAGAAAATGTAACTGCGACAAGGTAAACCACAACCAAACACTACAGAAATATTTCAACTCTTGCTTTTCAACGTATGAAATTCAAAATGAAATTTGAAAAATCAAGAAAATGTAGCTATGAAAAGGTAAATCACAACCAAACACTACTGAAATATTCCAACTCTTGCATTTCAACGAAAGAAATTCAAAATGAACTTTTCTTGAAAAATCATAGAAAATGTAACTGTGACAAGGTAAACCACAACCAAACACTACTGAAATATTCCAACTCTTGCATTTCAACGAAAGAAATTCAAAATGAACTTTGAAAAATCAAGAAAATGTAACTGTGACATGGTAAACCATCATGATACACTAGTTAAATAATCCAGCTTGAGCATCTAAACGATTAAATTTCAAAATAAACTTTGAAAAATTACGAAAATGTAACTGTGACAAGGTATACCACAACCAAACACTACTGAAATACTCCAACTCTTGAATTACAATCAAAGAAATTCAAAATGAAATTTGAAAAATCCAGAAAATGTAACTGTGACAAGGTAAACCACAACAATACACTACTGAAATATTCCAACTCTTGCTTTTCAACAAAAAAAATTCAAAATGAATTTTGAAAAATTTAGAGAATGTAACACTGACAAGGTATACCAAAACAAAACACTACTGAAATATTCAAACTCTTAGATTTCAAAGAAAGAAATTCAAAATGAACCTTGAAAAATCAAGAAAATGAAGGTGTGACAAGGTAAACCGCAATCAAACACAACTGAAATATTGCAACTCTTGCATTTCAACGAAAGAAATTCAGAATGAACTTTGAAAAATCATGTAACTGTAGCTGTGACAAGTTGAACTACGACGAAACACAAGTAAAATAATCCAAATCTTGAATTTCAATTAAAGAAATTCACAATGAACTTTGAAAAATCAAGAAAATGTAACTGTGACAAGGTAAACCACAACCAAACACTACTGAAATATTCCAACTCTTGCATTTCAACGAAAGATACAAAAACTACTTATTTAACACAAAAATTTCGTTTTTAATGACCATCAAGTAAAGAAAAATCACACGGAATTAGGCAACTGAGTCTCTCAAACCCTGTAAAGCTCTTTTAAAAGATACAACAAATGACCACCAAGTAAAGAAAAACCACACGGAATCAGGCAACTGAGTCTCTCAAACCCTTAAAGCTCTTTTAAAAGATACAAAAACTACTGATTTAACATAAAAATTTCGTTTTTAATGACCACCAAGTAAAGGAAAACCACACGGAATTAGGCAACTGAGTCTCTCAAACTCTGTAAAGCTCTTTGAAAAGATACAACAAATGACCGCCAAGTAAAGAAAAACCACACGGAATCAGGCAACTGAGTCTCTCAAACCCCTTAAAGCTCTTTTAAAAGATACAAAAACTACTGATTTAACACAAAAATTTCGTTTTTAATGACCACCAAGTAAAGGAAAACCACACGGAATTAGGCAACTGAGTCTCTCAAACTCTGTAAAGCTCTTTTAAAAGATACAACAAATGACCACCAAGTAAAGAAAAACCACACGGAATCAGGCAACTGAGTCTCTCAAACCCCTTAAAGCTCTTTTAAAAGATTCAAAAACTACTGATTTAACACAAAAATTTCGTTTTTAATGACCACCAAGTAAAGAAAAACCACATGGAATCCGGCAACTGAGTCTCTCATCCCCCTTATTTCTCTTTTAAAAGATAAAAAAAATAATTATTTAACAAAAAACTTTCGTTTTTATTGACCACCAAGTAAAGAAAAATCACATGGAATCATTCCACTTACAAAATCACAACACTATTCTATATTTGTAAGTTAACTAACAATCCTTAATTTACATAAAAATTTCATTTTTAATTGCACTCAATTAATGAAAATTCCAACGGGCGACGTCCAATCTTAATCTAACTCACCGTCCAGCTAATTTCTTAGTTACAAAAACTGACCACCAAGTTTCTTTTTTAATGACCACCAAGTAAAGAAAAACCACATGGAATCCGGCAACTGAGTATCTCAATCCTCGTAAAGCTCTTTTAAGAGATACAAAAACTACTGATTTAAAACAAAAATTTCATTTTTAATGACCACCAAGTAAACAAAAATCACACGGAGTCAGGCAACTGAGTCTCTCAAACCCCTTAAAGCTCTTTTAAAAGATACAAAAACTACTTATTTAACACAAAAATTTCGTTTTTAATGACAATCAAGTAAAGAAAAACCACAAGGAATCAGGCAACTGAGTCTCTCAAACCCTGTAAAGAACTTTTAAAATATAAAACAAATAACAACAAAGTAAAGAAAAACCACACGGAATCATGAAACTGAGACACTCAAAAACCTAAAAACAATATTAAAAGATACAAAAACTATTTATTTAACACAAAAATTTCGTTTTTAATGACCACCAAGTAAAGAAAAACCACCCGGAATTAGGCAACTGATTCTCTCAATCCCCGTAAAGCTCTTTTAAAAGATACAAAAACTACTTATTTTAACATAAAATACAAGCAAGCAAATAACATGGGAATTCCTATACACGCAAGCAAATAACTGAGTTATTTTTACGTCACAATTTTTCAACTTAAAATCATTCTAATTATAGCATCCCATTTCTCATACTTTAATTACCTGTTACGCTTTCTTAACCATCGGAAGTTTAACCAACGTAAATTAAGTTATAGACAATAGTGGTTTTTAGAAAAACTGGAATAAAATAATTGATACAGTTTAAATTGCACGCTACCTTTGAATAGGCAATGTGATTATACCCACCTAACCAGATTGTACCTACCAAACCAGATTATACCTACCAGAAAACAAATCT
Organism: Artemia sp. Qi Xiang Cuo; assembly: GCF_049724085.1. NCBI lineage: Eukaryota > Metazoa > Arthropoda > Branchiopoda > Anostraca > Artemiidae > Artemia > Artemia sp. Qi Xiang Cuo. The sequence goes on from NC_142806.1 coordinate 12,407,705, forward strand.
CTTAGCAAAGATGTAATGACCTCTAGAATAGAATTTCCTACCAGAAAAACCGGAAGGAACATAAAGTCGTAGAATAACATGATATTTCCTATGTCTGTTAGAATAACATGGTATTTGCTATGTGTCCCGTAGAAGTATTTGCTATGTGTCCCGTAGAAGTATTTGCTATGTGTCCCGTAGAAGTATTTGCTATGTGTCCCGTAGAAGTATTTGCTATGTGTCCCGTAGAAGTATTTGCTATGTGTCCCGTAGAAGTATTTGCTATGTGTCCCGTAGAAGTATTTGTTATGTGTCCCGTAGAATACCATGGTATTTGCTATGTGTCCCGTAGAAGTATTTGCTATGTGTCCCGTAGAATCCAGAAGGCCATGTGAGAGGATACTCACTCTCTTTGAAAGGGTGTAATGCCCCTGTACAATAGAATTACCTACCAGAAAAACCGGAAGGAACATAAAGTGGTAGAATTCAAAAGATGGATACTACTAATATAAGCAGAAAAAGCCTAATCAAAGCAAAAAATTTGATCAAAGTGTATAATCCCCAGTCACAGCCTCTAGCTGCGACGCCTGGGGCAGCTGACCCGGTTACCTCCCCCCCTTAGAAACGGCTCTGCTAATGGGAAACTTGCATAACTTACACTCAAGGGGCTTTGGGCGACCATGTGTTCTCCGGTGGTATATTTATTTGACCTTTATACTATTTTGAACAAAATTGCTATGCCTTTCGGTGATCGGATGTCTTTTGAGGGAGGGCAGTTAAAAATGATGTTTGAGGGGGCTGGTTACCCTCCGGTCACTTCTGACTCTTCAAAAGTGCATTAGAACTTTCAATTTACAATCGAACGAGTCCCTCCAAAGTCTATATGACCATCCCTTCCATATAAAGTGGCTCTGGGGGGGGAGGATAACAAGAACACATTGAAGCCTTATGACTTTACTATAGGCAACGCTAGAGCGCGGGCTCTGATACCAGCCCGCAGGTTTTTATCATTTACGAGCCATTTACACACGATATCTGATTCAGTCTAAAATGGAAACAGTGATCCTGACAAGTTTTGTTGCCAAAAAACAAAAGTCATTGGCTCGCGGAAAATACCCTTGCTGGTATTTCACCAACAACAGTTATAGCGTAGTATTGTTTAAAGTAGCTTTTATGACAAGATTATTTTGAATTAGATTATAATCAATTACATTTTTTCCACTTGTATTTTTTTACCCGTTGGTAAAACACCTATTATTTCAAGTATAAATTGAGGTGAAAGGACAACAACCCAGAATTGTTTCTTCCTCTTGATATCCCCGTTTCGCTATCCCCGAATGGCGGGTTTATGAGCCACCTCAGAGGGTAATATAAGCAAAAGTGGCCTGATTATAGAAAAACATAAAAAGAGATTGCTGAACAAGACCTGCGTTGACACGGCCTCGTTAAATGTTGCAGTAACTATGACTCATGGTCACTGTTGGGGTTCCATCCCTGTTTCTTTTCTTTTCAGATATATAATCCATTTTATTTTCTGTAATTACATTTGCCTTTAAGATAATTTCTAAACCTAAGTTGAATTATGGTTGCTAAGTTAGATTATTTCGCAACAAGTAAGCTTTGAACTAAATTCTATTTTGGACTTCCTGGTCTGAGCCATTGAAAGGTAAAGTTAAGAAAAAGTAGAATGGATTTTGAATGGGGATTCCGAGGATTGGCTGGGCCAAGCGAAGGTCCACCCCCATGAAAAGTTGTTGTACAGAACGAATTTTTCAGTTAGTCTCCATTTAGACCCCGTTTGGGGAAGCCTATTCTTTTTGTTATATGTGACCTTTGGAAGATTACAAGTAAGATATTTTCTACAACTGTGTACTAATTTTCCAGGAACCCAGACAGGGTAGGAACAGAGTTACGAGATAATGTCATTATTATATTGACAGGGGGGGGGGGTCGTTACCTTCAAGGAGATAGTTAGAAATATTAGCGGTAACCCAGGGCGGGTACCCTTGTCCTTAAAGTGGCCATTTGACCACTCGATCACGTTATCATACCCTGGGGCAGGGTATAATGTAAATTGGGTATTACCAAACCCCATATTTACAGAACCGGTGTGGTAGACGCGGGCATCCCATTATAATTTGGCGCCGCTGGTTGCTTTTCCCTTCAGTAAGTGGTGAAGCATCATTTTTTGCACCAATAAGTGGTGACACCCGTACTTTACCACACCAATAGTGGTGGCATTGTGGTCTACTGGTACAACAGTCACAGTTGCAGAGCAACACTAGCGACAATGTATGTTTGACTAGATTCGAACCATTTCACACCGCATAGAAATTCCTCGCTCATAACCCCTTCCGAATTGAAATTGACATCACATAGGCCCTTCTTATGAATAAAAATGACACGAATATAGCCCTTCCATTACAGAGGTCCGATCGAGCCCAAACTTCCGATTCCATAATTATTGTTTTGACTAAGTTTGTTGAACAAACGCCGTCAGCTCTGCTAGCAATTACAAAAGAAATAAAGATACCCTGCCTACCCCCTTTCTAAAGTGAGTTGCAAACCATAAAGAGGTACAACTTTGAGCCTAACTATTAGTTCACACCAATTTTGGCAGGGATCTGACGGTCTCTTCTGGCAAATGCTTTTATGACAAAAAATAAGAGAATCTCCCGCCTCAAACCGTAGAGGTAAATTCGATCCTATTTCTAGAAAGATATAACTACGACATTTACAGTTATGTCTTACCAATTTTGGTGCCAAATAACCCTTTTTGGGATATACCCTAATTTATGGTCTGTAACAAACCCAATCCCTAGCAGTATCCCCTCACTGCTTTTAAACGCAGCCCTCCCTGGATTTTAAACGCAGCCCTCTGACATCACAATACACTCTCGCCTTTAAACGGTCAGATAGGAAAACAGCATAGAATTCCCATGAAAGACCTCTGACGTCACGACACACCCTCGCCTTTAAACGGTCAGATAGGAAAAATAGCATGGGATTCCTGTGACATGCCCTCTGACGTTACGACACACCCTTGCACTTTAACTAGCATGGGATTTTAAAGGGACAGATAGGGAAGCTCCTAATCCCTCGCACATGTTCAATGCGGTCCCTGTTTCTAGGGGTCGGCTGCTAAGATTCCCGCGACACACCTCTCTGGACTCCAATGCCGACACACGACACACCCCGGCTTAAACGGTCAGGTCTAATATGGATGACATAATTTTATGTAACCTTGCGTCAGGACCCATGGGGAACCCCATTGTACTTTAACGACAGCACACACCTTATGTGATGTCACGTAATTATTGTACAACCATCACTATCACATAATTCTTTTTTGGCTTTTATTTTTCGACTGAAAGGTTCAAAGCATTTCTTATTTTTCTTTTAACTTAATGACGGCGCACACTTTATGTAAGGTCGGCAAACACTTTTATGCAATGACGGCGCACATCACTGTCGCATAATACCTTTTTTTGGCATTTTAGTTTTCGTCCGAAATGCTCAAAGCATTTCTTTCTTTTCTCTAGTTTTTGTCCTCGCTAGGACTCGAAAGGTCAATTTTCTTCCAGTGGGAAAGCGCGCCAAGCAACACGACTAAACTCCCATTCCCAATATTCTGTATTATGGAAATACTTTCAAGAAGTAACACATTCTCGTGACGTCAAGAGACACCTCTGTCTATTCCATGACACATCTGGCGGGATTCCAAGCTCATAACAGTCTTCTCCTGTCAAGCGGCTGACAAGCTGGACGGCAACCGGTGCGATATATGTTTTAGCCAGGGGTAGTCTAGAGCGAAACAGCTTAGCAAACCAATTGCTGAGACCGTAACCGGACATTGACGAACGACCCCTGTAATAGTCCAATCCATTACCAAACTGTTGTGGTCCAAGATTAGCAACATAGCAATCAATATCAGGACACACAATGAGTTTTATTAGCCATCTCACTGAATTGGTCGAAAATGACATGTAATCACAGCCAAATTTGTTGTTATTGCTAGAGGATCACCCAATTCACTTCTTATTGCTAACTGAAAGAGCTCCAAATACGAAGTGTTAACTGGAATGTATTGAAGGTGCTTTATATTGTAGTGATGAATGTGTTAACTAGAGGTTTTTTGTTCAAGAATACGTAGGAACATTGCTATTACTGACTCTTGATCTCTCGACAAAGGATGCGTAAAGAAATATACGATTGTCTGATGAGATGGCGGGTGCATAGTCTGCATAGATAACATGGTGCTTACCCCAGAAATTTTTTACGTTAATAATACGACCTTTAAAACCGAGAAACTCACGTAAATGCTCATTGAGGAAACTTTTTTCATTCTTAAATGGATTGGTAATGTAAATTCTCTTCTCTTCCGGTGAATAGTTGAATGTGAATCACCCCTTTTCTGATATGCAATGTTTTGTTGATAACTCAATACAAATCGCTCATATTGCTATATTCCCCATACGGTATAATTGCATAGGGCTAATCGTCAGATTCGAAATTTACCTATGCATCCTCATCAGAAAAGCCAAAAGGTCTTACTTTTGTATCATATGTACTATCCTTTCTTAGGATATCATATGTATTTTTGAGAATACAATCTACAAGAGTAAATTCATACCTTCCCTCAAATTTAATGGCAGGGGAGAGTTTTGTGCAAAAATCACTCGTTTTATTCAAATCATTGTGGAGTTGATCAGAAACATTGGACATGAATGTCACATAAAAACTATTAGACATTATAAACTTCCTCAGCGGGTATCCAGGAATCAAAATCAGAGTTTTATCCCAGCCAGCGAACAAGCAACTGCCACTTACACTTGTGAGTTCGAGTCTTTAATACCTTTTCAATTTGGTACTACCCACTATTTCCAACTTTTTGCAATTCAAAATCATAAAAACCGCCAAAAATCTCATCCTCGATGAGATTCACGAAGCCGATACGTTATAAGTTTCGTGTCCAAGACTTTTGACTCTTTAAAAAGTTATGTAGACCACAAGTAATTTCCCTTTTCAAAAAAATTTCTTGTTCGATTGATTCGAACAGTATCACCACCCTTAAATTTTTTCTTCCCTGCCTTTTCATTAGAAAATTGTTTAAGAAAAAGTTTATTATCACTACAATGAACTTCAAAAAGGCTAACATTGGACAAGGATTGATGAGGGCGTTGATTACAAATCAACATGATTTTACCTATGTCTTGAATAAAAGCAGTAGTATTTTTCAATGTGCAATATCTTGAAATTAAAAGCCGAATAGTTCGTATAATATGTTCAGCCAATGCCGCCTTTATTGGACTATGACATGATAGAGCAATGTATTATATTTCAATAAATCTCTTTTTACATGTTGATTAACAAATTCCCTTCCGCGATCTCTTTGAATTTTGCTGTTCGAATCTTGTTCAAAGATGGATTCAAGGGCTTTAGCAACTTCATCGCCTCTCTTTGAGTGCAATGGAACTGCATATGCATAGCGACTGCAAACACTTATTGCAAGTAAAGTATACCTGTACGGTCTATTATGACGTCTTTGAATCGCGTTTAGAGTCGAAAATCGGCTTGTAATATATGCAGAGGGTAAAAGACTTTAGTTTTTCGATAGTCACAACCATTAGTACTATGATTTCGATGAAGAGTATAAGTGGGTTTCCTTTGTAAATACTGTTTTGTTAGCTTCTTTTCAATTCCGGTAACTTAAGAAAGTGTAGTGGGGGAACTTAAACTTCCTAGTTCTCCAATATTTTTGTAAACCCGTTTCAAAACTTGATCCATTTTGAACGTAATCGTGGTGTGAAGCGCCCGCCACCCTTTTGCGTAGTAAATGGTGTGGAAAGATGTGTTCGTTTAATATCCATACCAGGCCCACTTGGCGTGCTATCCAATGATATATCTCGTGATATTTTTTTTCAAATTCCCTGAATCGTTTTAAAACATGTTTATTTCCAATAAGACTTTTGGGAAAATTGTGACGATTTTAAAAATTTATATAAATGAATATCAGAGGATTTGAGTCTTTCACGATTTGTAATCAAATCTGATAGCAAATCAATTAAATTGCAACTCTTGCCGTGGATTATAACTTCAATCTTTTTCTCATCAATTTGTTCATTTTCAGCGAGATAGGTCAAGAGTCATTTACTTTGTTCACGATAGAATAGGGGAAACTTGTCTACAAAACTTGTTAATAAAACCTTTTCTTCTTTTTTTGGCGTTTTCAAAGTTTCAAAACTTTCAGTATTTTCAGAAGGTTGATCAATGACATTTACTTTGAGCGGTTTCTCATGCTAAGGTTTATGTTTACCGTCGAAGGGCATTTTGAAGCAAAACCAATTTTTCATCATCTGCAATTGTTTCATTGTTAATAAATTTATCAAGATTATTCTCTAAGTGCTAAAAAGAGCAAGTTCAATTGGCGTCAATTTATAGGGTTTAGCCATTTTTCTAGAGAATAGTGCTTACAAGTCCGGTGATTATTAGCAATAAAAATGAAAATAAGTTACCACCCGCTTGAACAAGGCGTCTTTTGCAATTTCCTTTCTTTTTGCTAGCTAGAGCACGTACAGGTGAAAGTTGTTGCTTTGTCAGTTTTCCAACACCATTTGACAGTTGAACATTACCTTCCGTTAAATTTAAACAAAGTTCAGATAAGAGATTAATGAATTCCTTGTCAATACCGTGATTGAGTATAGCTTTCCTAAGCCGTGGTTTTTAATTTACCAACACGGAAGATAAATGTCTGTTTTCATGTAGCTTCTTCAGCGTCATGATGACGACTAATGACTCTTTTTATTATTCACGGGTAGATATACAGTAGTTTCATTATCGAAAATATCAGTGACTACACGCAACTCTTCGGGAGTGTTTTATTCAAATCCAATAAAATGTATGCATAAAGTTTATTAGTAGCTTGATTGTACGCGGGAAGTAAAAATTTTGGCTCGTCAGGATAAATTTTTTGTTTAGATTTAAAAGAGAACTTGAATCGCGGAAAACTCTATAGATAATATAGTAAGTACAAGTCAAAGCAAGTGTTCTCATACATTTACTCTGATGAAAAAGATTCTGGAGAACAACAGTTACAGAAATTTTTTCATGATGGGACCGGGCTGTGAATAATTGTAAAATTCCCTGAGACCATTTTTCAATAGATTCAGCTAAATTGTCAATAAACAACCACGAGTTTTGCGCAATACTATTAAACACGTCAAGTATGACTTTTATGCTTGGTGCAATACTCTTTATTTTGTTGTATTTTATGATTCTTGCCATACACTATTGCTATAATAGATATTTGTCAGATTCTCTAAAAACTTTTTATAACGGTTGTTAATTATTTTCGTTAAAAATGTTGTTTTGCCAGACATTGGCGGTCCGCAAAGAAAGGATCTGAATGATGTTTAAATTGATACATACTCCTTCAATGTCAAATTACAACGAACGAAATCTAACCTCAATCTCTTGAATAAATACTCAGAAAGGAGAATACATGGTTTCTATAATGAAAATGCATAGAGTACAATTTTTTTGAAACAGCATAAAAAATAATCACTTGAACATATTTACAATGGCGGTGGAACATGAAATAAACACTTGAACATTTGAATCGACAATAAAAAAATCACCACCCCTGAAAGGCGGGGAGGCCGGGCTGCCAGGGCTGGTACCGTGGCGGGCACTGTGGTGGCCGGAAGATGTCGCAGCTTGGTGAGGGTCTGTGGCTGGAAGGTACTGCGCCAGGGCGACTACAAGTAAAAATGTTTTATGCAACGAAAAAACATAAAGACTTTAAAATTACCGCTTTACTCAACGAAAAAATAAATATATAAACAAGGAAAAAAGCAAGTGCTGAGCTGGAGACGGAAGAACTGCCCTCCTCCCCCCAATGGCGGATCTCCTCCTCCCACTGACGGCCCCCTCCCCCAACTATAGGAATTTCTCCAGACCGAGATTCGCCTGTAATCAACACATTCAACTCGATCTGAAGTCAGGTAATGGCAGTGTGGTAGGTCCCTCTCACCGCCCGCCCATACATAGACTTTGTCCTATATGGTGGAAATTCTTTGTTTTTACTCGAACTGTATAGTTTTTATAGTTTAAAGAGCCAATGGCCATGACACTCGCTCTTGGAACTAAATTATTTTCTTTAGAGTTTCTATAAACACTCATGGTGAAATTTTCTTTTACATAGTTTGACGGCACCCCCTGTAGACTTTTGGGTAACCTCCTTTTACGTTCCCACACAGTACACCTTCGGACCTGGAAAAATACCGTGGGATACCAAGTCTCTTCCCGTTTCGGATTTTAATTTCAGCAATTGATTTGGGGCCTGGCGCTTCACCAGCTCTGGATAAGTGGACTCATCCCAGTTGGTATAATCCATCTGGGAGCTAACGTTCTCACCGTTTTCCAAATCGTCTAACAAATTATCTGTTTTAGCTTCTAACAGGATTGAATTAGTGTTTCCATAATACTCTTGAACTTGAAAGTGCAGATTATGATCTGGCCTTGGGAAGGCATAGAGGTTTTGAGCCCTACTCATGTTAATTTCTGCTCGTTTTGAGTTTGACTATGTTATTTATTGTAATTTCTGTTCGTTTTGGGTTTAATATATTTATTGATGGTGATTTATGGTAGTTTCACGCTTATTAGATTATTTGATTTGATTTTTGCTCATTTTTAGTTTAATGGAGTTCTTTACTTTTCTTTGAAAAACTTATTTTGTGGAAAAAGTTTTTTTAATTAATTTCTGTTCGTTTTATATTGAAATAGGCTTTTCAGGGAAAAAGAAAATAATAGTTTAAATCTTTTTTTTAAGACTTTATAGTATGGCCTGCTATTTGTATGCTGGAGAAAGTTTTTCAGCAATTTTTAAGAACATGCACCCCTTTAAAAATCTGGATACAAATAGTAGTGTTTAATTTAGTTTAATGCGTTCTCTTTGACCTGAAATAATAAATTTGATTCCATTTTGCAAAAAAATCTGTTTACTTTCTTTGATAGCTTGCATACACTAACGCTATTTTGATTTGGTTAAATTTTAAGAGCAGAAGTAGCCCCGAAAGATTGAATATAATACCCTCAGTCGTTCTTGGGATACTGCTGAGATGCCTTACTCAGAATTAGCATTAACACAGTGCATTTTGATTTAATCTTAACTTACAACCTTTGCCCTGGGGACTCTTGGGGGTCTGTCATCCTTAAATACATAATTTCCAGAACTTTCAACTACGTTGAACAAAATGGATATCTCTAAACTTTGATTGGATGTGTTTGGGGAAATGGTGGGCGTGAGAGGGGGGTCAATTAATCTCCACTCACTTTCGACTATTAAAAAGGGCCATTTGAATTTCCAAACAAATTAGCCCTTTTTGAAATTTTTACAACAATTTTCTATATAAACCTTATGTGCCGCCAGGGCGTAAATTACAACCCTTGCATTGAGGGCTCTGAGGGGGTTATCACCCTAAAAGACCTAATTTCCAGAACTTTCGACTACGTTGAACAAAATGGATATCTCAAAATTTTGATTGGATGTGTTTAGGGAAGTGGTGGGCGTGGGAGGGGGGCTAGCTGCCCTCCAATCACTTTCGACTATTAAAAAGGGCACTAGCCGTTTGAATTTTCAATTGAATGAGCCTTTTTTAAAGTTTCTACGACAACGCCTTCTATAAAAACCTTATATGCACCAGGGCATAACATAAAACCCTTACCCAGAGGGTTGTAGGGGAGTTTCCTCCTGAAAAACATATTTTATATGTGGAAATCAAATACGCTGAAAAAAATGATACGCTGAACAAATTTTGATTGGATGGGTTTGGGGGAATGATGGGTGTATGGGGGGGGGCTAGCTGCCCTCCAATCCCTTTTGACTATTAAAAAGGGCAGTAGCCCTTGGAATTTCCAATCGAATGAGCCTTTTTTGAAGTTTCTACGACAACGCCTTCTATAAAAACCTTATATACCCCCAGGGCATAACTTAAAACCCTAGCCTCGAGGGTTTTGCGGGAGTGTCCTCCTCAAAAAGATATTTTCTATCTGGAAATCAACTACGCTGAACAAAATAACTATCTCAAATTTTTGATTGGATGTGTTTGGGGGACTGAGCGGCGTGGGGGGGGCTAGTTGCCCTTCCATCACTTTCGACTATTAAAAAGGGCACTAGCCACTCCAATTTTCAATCGAATGAGCCCCATTTTGAAGTTTCTACGAAAATTCCCTTGATAAGAAGTGCCCGGGTATGGAGAAGAAAAAAGAGAAAAAACTAATACATTGTGCCCATATCGTTCTTTGCTTAGGCAGCGCTATCGTGCTGCCTATGATAGGACCATATTGGAGCGTATGATCGTGAACGATGCGAAGTTCGGATCTGCAATCATTCGGGCACATTCTTTTGGGTCGGTTATAACGTCACAACGACGTTGGCAAGGTTTGCAATAAGCTTTTGTTTTGATGGTTTTCCAGTGCAAACTCATATTCTATACCAAATAAAAATTATAGGGACTGAAAAGAATCCCTATGCACTAGTGAATTTATGCACGGGAAAATAAAGTCTTTACCGAGTCTTGACGTTCCAGAGGTATTTCTCCATCAATTTCAAAAAACAATCCTTGTGATCCATTCTCCCGAACAGTTTGAATGTTGGGGAAATCTGGAGCAGAAGGATTGTCAAGGTAATGGTAATTCTTGCTATTGGTAATTCTCACACAGCAAATAAAATTGAGACATTGCCGACGGATAAAGCGAATTAATATCCGAGAAAACGGTGTTCGACTTTTCACCGGTGCGTTGTCCAGTCGGCTCGGTTTCAAGGATACGATCCCCATGGGAAACTTACCCTCCCTGCACGGATCTCTCTACAAAGGGGAAACTATTAAAATAATTGCTTTTTTGTACTTGAATGACTTGACTTAGGGGTTTGGGGAAGAAGTTATAGGAATCTAACAAACGGATTTCATTCAAGCACATTTTATAATTATCAATTGTTTTCCATTTAAATTCTAAAACTAGCACCTTTTCAGATGATTTAGGTATGATGCTATGAGAAGAACAACCATCTACCCATGCCCTATCTACAACTTAACCTTTCGGCAAACGTGCCAACGCTGGTAATATTAATTTAAAATCGTAGTCGGAATTATGCATGTAAACCGGTAAAATGTATTGTTGCTTAACATTTACATTACACGATTTATAGGCAACCCCCCCCCGAAAGTTTCTCCCTCTCCATGAAACTTCCTGCCGTATATGATCATGATCGAGTGGGCTTTCGCATCCCCTTCATTAATTTTTTCCTTGCAAACCGAACAAATATCTTGATTTTTAATAGCCAACTCGTCTTTTGGTGAAAGATTCATTGGATAATGCGTGTAGCGCAGCCGTGAAATTGCCTTATTTGCTGTATATGCCTCCTTAATTTGTTTCTTGCAAAATCCAACATATATCTTGATTTTTAATAGCCAAATCGTCTTCTGGTGATAGATTCATTGGATAATGTGTGTGGCACAGCTGTGAAGTTGCCTTATTTGCTGTTTAATTAAGAGCAACCATAGCTGTGCCAACACAATCTGCCCCATCCAACGTCTTAACTAAATCTAGCAATTGCATGGTATTACTAGAGTCTCATCGCGCATGGGCAAAAGAGAATGTAATGGCTTCATGTTCTTTAACACAATTGAAATTTGATGATCGTACACATCTTTGAGTGCTGCCTCAATGACTAATGTAACCTTGCTGCTCTGCATGAGCGTGTTCTGAAAACTTTTAAACCGCAAGGTGGTATTGTTTCCTGAAACAGTCTCCACGGACTTGTACCCATGACACTTGCAGTGTTTCAGCTGATTTTTCAATTTTAATTCGCTACGGAATCTAGAAAGACACATTGGACAGTAATAGCAGGTGCCATCCCGCTTTATACCCTCACTTAAAATCCGACTAATATGGGGAATACGAAAGAAATGTCCAATTGAATCCGGATCTATGGCAGGCTCGTAAAGAATCCATACTCAGTGTTTCACTGATTCAATGGACGGAGCCCTTACGGAATATAATACCCTTTTTTATTACTAAGATCCCCTTCTTCATATTCTTCATCAAACTGAAACACAGTAACCCTAATCTTTAGATGTTCGTTGGCCCTCTCAAAAATGTCTGTTCCTTTAACTGTTTCAGGATATTGGCCTTTTAAGCAATTAAAATTTACTTTATGGAATTCTGCTCCCTTCCCGGCCCCATTAACTGCTAAACCGTCCAAATATGTCTTACTAGCATCAACTCTCTGGGTTTTTTACCCCGCAACAAGGACTGAATATTTGAAACACTCCATGCCCGTATCGAAAGAGAATCGTTTTACACTTCTACACCCTTTAAATTTACGTTATATTTTCCACCCCCTTCCCCCCATCCATTGCTCCCACCTTTTAAAACAAATTCCTTTTTAAATTGTGTGATATTAGCCTCTATTTTTTCAATAAACAAAACTACCAACCCACTTCCATTTTCATTGTACGCCTCCATCCTATTAAAAATTTCACCCACCTAATCCGAAAAGACACCCTTAAAATGATGCAAATCCGGATGAAGTGTTTGCATCCTCGTTTGCCGATGACACTCGCGCAAATCACACGTACTTGCATTTAAATATTATTGTAAGTGTGATGGATGCTTTAATGCTGTCCCTGCCCCCCGCCTCACGCATATGGTTTTCGAGAAGTGCCCGAATCTTTCTGCCATAGGAGTGCACTAGGTCAATAGGATCCATATAAATACTACCACTTGTAAGGGAGTTGAATGGGTCATCAAACTCAGGCCAATAAACATGAATGTTGCGCAAAGCGGCATTCGCTAAATAAAATTCTGGTAATACTGGGGATGAGCCCGCATCACTTTGATCCCCCATTTAGCTTTGAGGGATGGGTACTGTGTCTTCTTGCACCCTCTCGACCTCGCTTGATGGCACTAGATCTAGAACATGGTCCAAAAAGTCACTGCTGAGGTCAAGATCTTTCACTATAGTGTCATTACCAATGCTGGGGGACTCTACAAAAAGCGGACTCTGCCCACACTCGAACCCCCTCGCGTTCACTTTCCAGTTCTAGTGGGTTCCCGTTAGAAGGTCCTGGTGACAGTATGTGAACCTAGAAGAATAATAAGAGCATATTAGCTCACTAGATCACACTGCCCTATGAAAAAGAGAATAGTTAAGAGTGAGTTTACACTATCCAGAGGCATAATAATGCACCTCAGACCTCTCTTCATATTATGAGGATAGAAGGGCAGTATGACGCCCTTGAAGACGCTATACTACTCGTTGGAATGCATCATTGTATTTTGAGCCATAGAAGGGTACCCTGACCCTCGGTAATGGAGCCCCCTTACTGCTGAACATATGTACAGGCCTCCATTGGGCCATACTACTGGTATAACAAAACCCTCTTTGGATGTATAATGTTTTTTTAAAGTCATTGAAAACTCACCAAGGGGGAATTACATCAAGTATATTCTCGATCCCTTGGGATAATTCATATATGTCATCCGTCGGTGCAGCATCTAGGAGGTTAGTCAAGAGATTGTTGGTTCATTGGTCAAAATCTGCCTAGAAAAAAGAATTTTCCTCTTAGGTATGAAGGGGCAGATAGGACTAACATATGGTGAGACCATTAGCACTATTTGGGGCAGCTGCCCCCCCCACAAAAAAAAGCAACATAAAAAACTAGTGAATAAGCACTTATTAGCTTAAAAGAGTGGCTTCTTTGACAAGTAAAAATGCCTTTTGTTAGAGTGAAAAGCTGGCAAGGCTTGAAAAGGTGAAAGTAGGTTGAGAAGAACATCTTATTTTTTAGATATCTCATGGGTGCAATGGAGGTCTTTAAAACCAAGGGGAAGGGGACTGGCATATAACCTGAAAAGGCGAAAATAGACTAAAAATAGTGAATAATGCTTGTAGTATGCTAAGAACTTAGGTTGAAAAGAACCTCTTTTTATTAGATTCCTCTTGGGAGTGATGGAGGTCTTCAAATTAAGGGGAGGGTGCTGGCATATAACCTGAAAAGGCGAAAGTAGACTAAAAACAGTGAAAAATACCTATAGAAGGCTAATAACTTAGGTTGAAAAGAACGCCTTATTCTTAGATACTTCTTGGGAGCGATGGAAGTCTTTAAAACTAAGGGGAAGGGAATAGCATATAACCTTAAAATGTGAAAGTAGACTAAAAAAGCGAAAAATGCCTTTAGTATGCTAAGAACTTAGGTTGAAAGGAAGCTCTTATTATTAGATTCCACTTGGGAGTGATCGAGGTCTTTAAATTAAGGGGAGGGGCCGGCATATAACCTGAAAAGGCGAAAGTAGACTAAAAATAGCGAAAAAATGCCTGTGGTAGGCAAAGAACTTAGGTTGAGAAAATAACAATGAAAAGAATGCCTTATTTTCAGATATTTCTTGGGAGCAGTATGAATCTTTAAAACACAAGGGGGGGGGGGCGAGCATATAACCTGAAAAGGCGAAAGTAGACTAAAAATTGTGAAAAAATGCCTGTCGTAGGCAAAGAACTTAGGTTGAGAAAATAAGAATGAATAGAAGGCCTTATTTTCAGATATTTCTTGGGAGCAGTTTGAGTCTTTAAAACTCAAGGGGGGGGGGGCTGGCATATAACCTGAAGCTTCGATATTCTAGCAAAAAGTCCCTTCAGAACCTGAAAGAGGTGGCACTTAAAGGAATATTATGATAGGGTAAAAGCTGGAGAAGTATACTTTTAATGTCTGAGGAGCGATTTCTTCGAAAACTTAAAAATTAGAAAAAACACCATTAATATTAGGTTGAAAAAGCACTAATAAATTTACTTACTTCTTCAAATTCTGCTGATGCTTGTGTGTGGGCTCTTGAAGGCCCCGGCAACGCATGATGGTGGGCGGACGGGCCGGCGACGTCATAGCCTTGTGTATGTGGGGCAGCTCTTGAAGCCCCCGACAACGCATGATGGAGGGTAGAGGGGCCGGAAAAGTCATAACCTTGACCAGATGGGGCAGACTGTGCAGTGACGCTAGACTCTTGCGCGGATTGGGCTGCGGCTTGTGAAGGCAGCGGTGGAGTCTTTCTGGAAGGGGCGTGGGGGCTCTGGATACCCCAGAATATTACATTACTGAAGGCCTTGCAGCTTGCAGGGGAGTTGGCTTGGTGCCCCCTGCCATCTTGCTTGGAGAGGGAGGGCGGGGAATTTCTAAAAAAGAAGATTTAGTATAAACTATATGAAATAAAGTTCCCTTCTACAGAAGAAATATGAAATAACCCTACCCTTATTAACGGGAGCGTGGTCTTATGGATCATGTAATGATAACAAGATGTTTTAGTTGGGGGTTAAACCTGTATACAATCTTGCTTAAGAAGACTTTGTGATAGCTAAGCCATTTTTACTTATCATTGCGATATGTTGGTATTTTGAAAAACTACCATTATTCAAGCATCTAAGATTAAAAAATGCTTCAAATCCAGGCCAATAATTTAAAAGGATATAAAACCTCAAGCTCAAAATATCCTGCCCACCTTTCCCGGAAAGCAAAACTCGAATTTTTTCATAAATATTCTTGTGAAGAAGGAAAGATGCCTTCTAGAAGTCATAGTTTTGCGATAAAACAATCGTCATTGCCCAAAAAAAACCTCCAGCTTTTAAAATATAGTATTATTCGTCTAGGAGAAGATAGATTCCCTGATAGCCCAGGACCAATGGCATAACATCAAAGCTAAGAGGCTATAATTCAACTAATCAAATAATCTACCTAAATATGTTCTCCTTATAATAGGCTGTAGCAAAGCTAGAATTGCTTTTATGCGTGACTGTTTAAATTTATTACAAAAAAACAACAAATAATATGCAGAGAATGAAAAGTTCCTAGGACAGGTCACATATCCCCCCCTTTTTTCCAGAAAGCAAAGATTAGAATTTGCGAGAATAAATTATTTAATATATGCCTTGCGAGAATAAGATTCATTTCACCTTAGTATGTTGCTGTTAGAGACGCTCTCCTTACACATAATTTCCAGCCCCCTCAACATAAAAATACTTCAGACCCATAAGATCTATTATCCGTCAATTTGCAAGTAAAGACCTTTTCCGCACAATCACATCTGGGACCAACACTCGTCTTTTTTTTTTTTTTATTTAGACAAAGGGTGCGCGGTAGATTTGACACATTTGATGGATTCTATGCTAAGGTTTTAAAGGTATGAGGGGGGAAAGACAAGATTTACAGAAAAACGATAGATATTAGCGAAAAGAATAATTCCTTTTGAAGAGACTAATTATCATCGAATGGGAGAGTGGGATTGGGGGTGCTATATGGTAAATAGGGTTAATAAGAACTGTAAAATGAGTATAGAAAACATAATGTGTGTGTGTTTGTGGAGGAGGGTGGGGCTTGGATGAGGGAGTTAGGAAATACTAGAGAAAAGAGAACTCACCTTTTGATAACGAGAATTATTCATTCTTTTTCATAGACTTGTAGTACTTTCGAGGTTCAAATGACCACTGATGTAGAATCGCCTTTCCCCCGGATATTTATAGCGCACCAAGACACACAGGGCTTTACATTGGTCTTCTATTTTTAGAGGTCCTAGGACAAACTAAGTACAGAATAGTAATTTAAACTCCTACATGGAGGCTTCTATTTTAGAGGGACAATGGAAAAGCAATATAGGTCTCTAGGGGAAATATCGCAACACATGGGGGATGTCATGGGAATCCTATGCTATTTTTCATATCTGACTATTTAAAATCCTATGCTATTTTACCTAGGGACCTATTTAAAGCGTGAGGGTATGTCACTAGCTGTGCCCCCTTTGATAGAACACCTGGAACCATATTGCGCAGATGCGAGGGACTAGGAGCTCCACTTATAGACTCCCTATCTGATTGTTTAAAATCCTATTGGAATCTGCTATGGGACTATTTAAAATCCCATTTTATTCTGCTATTGGGCCATTAAAAGTGCCTACGGGGATACTACTATTCTCAAACAGGGGCATGAGAAAGGGACAAAAAAATTTCGAGCCGCTTTAAATATAAATATATAAGTCCCATGGCAAAGGAGACCTTTATGTAGAAACTTTTTTTTATGGGGCAACCCCCCCAAGGAAAAATGGGGCCAGAAAATGACATAACAAACTGAATTTGAATCCATATGAAGCTTTCAGGGATAGCTTCCTAGGCCAAAAATTATGTCATTTTTTGTCAAAGAGAACGCCCAAAAATACGCAGTAAAATTGTTTGTTTATGATCAAATTGAAGCTTGTATTTCTGAGTCACTGCAACGGGAAAACTCTAACGTACCAAATAATTTTTAGATAGGGGGTACGGGGCCTGAGAAAACAGGACCTGAGACAGGGCTGAAAAGTCTTTTTTTCGGTTCTTTAAAATTATAATGTTAAGTCCATGTGCCAAGAAGACCCCGATATACAGAATAATTAAAAATAATAATAGTTACCCTAAAACGGCCCGTAAAAGAACTTCTTCTTTTTTTAAAGGCTTGAAACTTACATCTTGAAATTACTGGGCCTAGGGAAACCCTGATATAAAAAGAAAAAAAATACTGCATGGAAGTAGAGTTTTGATATTCTTGACTAAATACTAAAATTTCGCTTAAAATTTAAATTTTAACACAACACTTTAGTTCTTAAGTAGAAAAAAAAACATTCCTATTGTTTATGTTAATTACAAGGCTAACAGATATTAGTTACAAAACATTTTTGAAGTATAACGTTTACAAAAAAAATTAAGGGACAATATTAAAACTAAAATGAAAGAGAAATAAGGTTATATTATAAATCAAAGAAGTAGTGGGAGGGGTAGAGGTCCGAGACGAGATCAGAGACGAGATCGTATAAAGTGACCAGAAC
>NC_142806.1:12426081-12482431 GCF_049724085.1 Artemia sp. Qi Xiang Cuo
ACGGGGGGTATCCCTTTTTTTCGAAAATCGGGCTCCCTGTTTTCAAAATCCCTTTTTCTTCTGAGGCTTGGAGCATTTGTGTCAACAATACAAAGAATAAGCTCAGATACTTAATAGATTTGACGTTTACAAGAGACATTGCGAGAAAGTATTCAATAGCTTAATTGAAAAGTAACGATAGAATGACATTGTGACTTGACCTAGCTTTACCTCGCCGATGTGATCTGTATAATACATAAGTAACGTTTGAAAAATATTGTCAATTTAAAAAGAAATGGCTGAAAAGTGTTTTGAGGGGGATGGGTTGCATAGAGGGGTGACGTGCACGAGGGTTCAGTTAAAGGGGATACAGTTGCACGGGGGTTTCGGTTATACACGGGTTCAGTTAAACGGGGATTCAGGTGCACGGGGGGGTACCCCTTTTTTTCGAAAATTGGGCTCCCTGTTTTCAAAATCCATTTTTCTTCTGAGGCTTGGAGCATTTGTGTCAACAATACACAGAATAAGCTCAGATACTTAATAGATTTGACGTTTACAAGAGACATTGCTAGAGAATATTCAATAGCTTAATTGAAAAGTAACGATAGAATAACATTGTGACTTGACCTAGCTTTACCTCGCCGATGTGATCTGTATAATACATAAGTAACGTTTGAAAAATATTGTCAATTTAAAAAGAAATGGCTGAAAAGTGTTTTGAGGGGGATGGGGTGCATAGAGGGGTTACTTGAACGAGGGTTCATTTAAAGGGGATAATGTTGAACGGGGGGTTTCGGTTATACACGTGTTCAGTTACAAGTGTATTCAGTTGCACGTGGGGTATCCCTTTTTTTCGAAAATCGGGCTCCCTGTTTTCAAAATCCCTTTTTCTTCTGAGGCATGGAGCATTTGGTGGCTAGATATTAAACGTAATGAAATTTAGCACGGAGGTTCAGTTGTACAGGGTTTCAGTTATACAGGGATTCAGTTACATGGGGGTTCCTTGTGTTAAAAAAGTAGTTTTTGTATATTTTAAAAGAACTTTACGGGGATTGAGAGACTCAGATGCCTAATTCCGTGTGATTTTTCTTTACTTGATGGTCATTAAAAACGAAATTTTTGTGTTAAATAAGTAGTTTTTGTATCTTTTAAAAGAGCTTTAAGGGGATAGAGAGACTCAGTTGAATAATTCAGTGTGATTTTTCTTTAAGAGGTTTTCATTAAAAAAGAAATCTTTTTGTTAAATAAGTAGTTTTTTTATCTTTTAAAAGAGATTTACGGGGATTGAGAGACTCAGTTGCCTAATTCCGTGTGATTTTTCTTTACTTTATGGTCATTAAAAACGAAATTTTTGTGTTAAATAAGTAGTTTTTGTATCTTTTAAAAGAGCTTTACGGGGATTGAGAGACTCAGTTGCATAATTCAGTGTGATTTTTCTTTACTTGATGGTCATTAAAAACGAAATTTTTGTGTTAAATAAGTAGTTTTTGTATATTTTAAAAGAGCTTTACGGGGATTGAGAGACTCAGTCGCCTAATTCCGTGTTATTTTTCTTTACTTGATGGTCATTAAAAACGAAATTTTTGTGTTAAATAAGTATTTTTTGTATCTTTTAAAAGGGCTTTACGGGGATTGAGAGACTCGTGTGATTTTTCCTTACTTGGTGGTCATTAAAAACGAAATTTTTGTGTTAAAAAAGTAGTTTTTGAATCTTTTAAAAGAGCTTTACGGGGATTGAGAGACTCAGTTTCAAAAAAAAGTGTGAATTATATTATATATGAGGTATTAATTAAATAAATAATTTTGTTAATTAAGAAGTGTTTGTATCTTTTAAAAGTGGTTTACGGGGATTGAGAGAGTCAGTGGCATAATTCAGTGTGATTTTTAATTACTTGATGATCATTAAAAACGAAATTTTTGTCTTAAATAAGTAGTTTTTGTATCTTTTAAAGGAGCTTTACGGGGATTGAGAGACTCAGTTGCCTAATTCCGTGGGATTTTTCTTTACTTGATGGTCATTAAAAACGAAATTTTTGTGTTAAATAAGTAGTTTTTGTATCTTTTAAAAGAGCTTTACGGGGATTGAGTGAGTCAGTTGCATAATTCCGTGTGATTTTTCTTTACTTGTTGCTCATTAAAAAAAAAATTTGTGTGTTAAATAAGTTGTTTTTGTATCTTTTAAAAGAGCTTTACAGGGTTTGAGAGACTCAGTTGCCTAATTCCATGGGTTTTTTCTTTACTTGTTGGTCATTAAAAAAGAAATTTTTGTGATTTATTATTTGATTTTGTATATTTTAAAAGAGATTTAATGGGATTGAGATACTCCGTTGCCTAATTCCGTGTGATTTTTATTTACTTGGTAGTAATGAAAAACGTAAATTTTGTTTTAAAGAAGAAGATTTTTTATATTTTAAAAGAGATTTACGGGGATTGAGAGAATCAACTGCCTAATTCCGTGTGATTTTTCTTTACTTGCTGGTCATTAAAAACGAAATTTTTGTGTTAAATAAGTAGTTTTTGTATCTTTTAAAAGAGCTTTACGGGGATGGAGAGACTCAGTTGCCTAAGTCAGTGTGATTTTTATTTACATTGTAGTCATTAAAAACTAAATTTTTGTGTTAAATACATAGTTTTTGTTTCTTTTAAAAGAGCTTTACGGTGATTGAGAGACTCTGTTGCCTAATTCCGTGTGATTTTTATTTACTTGTTGGTCTTTAAAAAAGAAATTTTTGTGTTAAATAAGTAGTTTTTCTATCTTTTAAAAGAGCTTTACGGGGGTTGAGAGACTCAGTTGCCTAATTCCGTGTGATTTTTCTTTAATTGGTGGTCATTAAAAACGAATTTTTGGTGTTAAATAAGTAGTTTTTGTATCTTTTAAAAGTTCTTTTCGTGTATTGAGAGACTCAGTTGCCTAATTCCGTGTGATTTTTCATTACTTGTTGGTCATTAAAAAAGAAATTTTTGTGTTAAATAAGTAGTTTTTTTATCTTTTAAAATAGCTTTACTGTGATTGAGAGACTCAGTTGCCTAATTCCGTGTGATTTTTCTTTACTTGCTGGTCATAAAAAATTAAATTTTTGGGTTAAATAAGTAGGTTTTGTATCTTTTAAAAGAGCTTTACGGGGATTGAGAGACTCAGTTGCCGGATTCCGTGTGATTTTTCTTCTTTTCAGTAGAGACATTCGATATCCTAAAAGTGTTTAATTCAAAATTTTTTTAAACTTTAAAATTTTTCAACTTTATTTTTTTTTTTTCTTTTTGTACATAACTTAAAATGTCAAAATATGATTACAGTTCTAACAATTGCGCTCTGTGATTGGTCAGAGACACGATGTGACTTTCCCACTGATATTCTATGACCGGTTATTGACACTACCTAATATAGTGCATTTATAAAATCATTATTTTTACTAAATTTAATTATAAACAAATAATTCATATCTATAAAAAAAAAGTGAATATTGGGCATTTTAACAAATTGTGTTTAAATAGACAGTTTATTTTAGCATTGAATGATGAAACAGATACCTCGTTAATCTTTGAAACAAGTACAAGAGGTAGAACTATTGTAAATGTATGCATGACTTGTCATGACAGTAATGAATTATATTTATTTGTATTAAATAAAAAATTAAAATTTTATTTTGTTGTTTATGCTAGATTTAGATCTACAGAGATGATTTAACTCAAAGAGAATAGCGAGATAAAAATAATCATTGATAATAGAGGACAACTCCTTGCTACCGTTGCAGGTAACACATTACCTACTGATACATCCAATAGTCACCTTTCGGGTATTAGCATTCAACGGAAGATCAATAAAAGAAAGGCATACTCTTCTACTAATATCGTAAACCATATCTTGTCTACGTGCCGAAACTGTTACCTGTGTAAAAATAAGGTGATAATAGACAGTGAAACTGCCAGAAAAATAAAAAGGGCATTGTCAGAAAATATCACGATGGAATATAAAGATGAATCGATGAAAAACAAAGCAGCAGCAAACGTTACTGCCATTGATCAAACAGTCATTGAACCAAATAATACCAAAGACGAAAAGCATATTGAGCCTGTTGATGAGACACCAGTAAAAATTGTCTATGACTCAAAATGGAATAATGATTATTCTAATGATTACTAACTAAGAGATATCACGATGGAATATAAAGATGAATCGATGAAAAAAAAAGCACCAGCAAACGTTACTGCCATTGCTCAAACAGTCATTGAACCAAATAATACCAAAGACGAAAAGCATATTGAGCCTGTTGATGAGACACCAGTAAAAATTGTCTATGACTCAAAATGGAATAATTATTATTCTACTGATTACGAACTAAGAGAAGACATTAGCTATAATATCAAGAGAGAACATGGTGAACTATTTTATGGAGCAGATTCAAAATGTCCAAAGTTAATCATTGATATTAATAATGTATCTTAATATATTTTTGTATTAATATTCTACATAGCATTATTTCATTAAAAATATATTATGCATTACATTGTTATGTGTTCATTATTTTTAGAGTAAGCTAGCATATGAAACGTTTAGAATGTCTAATAAAATGTCGGAGATGTAAGAAAAGGAATTTGTATACATCTATTGTCAGACACATGGGAACAAATTCTTTCTTTAATTCGCCTCCTGGATAAATAAAAAAGACATTTCATTCAAGAAATTATGACGAAACTCTAAGTAAGCAACAAACTCTTTCTTGAAGTTACCTCATGGATACACAATGCAGAAATTTCATTTAAGAAATTATCAAAAATTGTAAGTAAGTAGCAAATTCTTTCAAAAATATGTTAATACGTTTAAGCAATAAATATCTTTAAGCCTAACCCGTCTTTATTCTTTAGAATAGTTTTATTCATTTCATTAAATTATGAAGAAATTGTAAGTAAGTAACAATAGCTTTCTTGAATTCGCTTCCTGGACACAATACAGATATTTAATTCAAGAAATCATAATAAAATCACAAGTAAGTAATAAAGTCTTTATTGTTTTCACCTATTGGATACACAATACTGAAATTTCATTCAATAAATTTTGATGGAATTGTAAATAGGTAACACACTCATGTTACCTCATGGACACACAATGCAGAAATTTAATTTAAGGAATTATCAAAAATTTTAAGTAAGTAGCAAATTCTCTTGGATACACAATATGGAAATTTCATTCAAGAAATTATGAAAATATTTGTAAGTAAGTAACAAACTCTTTATTGATTTCACCTCCTGGATATACAGTACAGATACTTCATTCAAGAAATTATGATAAAATCTCAATAAATTAACTTTTTTTTTCTCTTTACCACACAAAATTTTCACTTAGCTAAATTATGTATAAATTTAATTCAAGAAATTATGGAAAAAATTCTAAGTAAGTAACAATTTATTTATTGAATTCAACTCTTGGATAAGTAATACGGAAATTTCATTCAAGAAACTATGAAAAAAATTGTAACTAAGTACCAAATTCTTTCTTGAATCTACCTGTTGGACAAACAAAAAAGACATTTAGTTCAAGAAATAATGACAAAATTCTACGTAAGTAACAAACTATTTATTGTTTTCACAAGTTAGATATACGAACTAGAAATTAAATTAAATAAATTATTAAAAAATTCTCAATCTAAGTAACAAATTCTTTCTTGAATTCACCTGTTGTATAAACAAAAAAAAAAAATTTATTTAAATAAATTATGTGAAAATTCTAATTAATTAAAAAAATTTATTTTTTTCTCGATTTATATATAATACTTATAAATTAAATTAAATAAATTATGAAAAATTCCCCTTATAATTATAAAATTCATTATTTAATTCAACTTATGTATAAAAAAAAAAAAAACAAAAAATACATTTCGTTCAAGAAATTATGACAAAATTCTTAGTAAGTAACAAACTTTATTGTTTTCACGAGTTAGATATACGATGTAGAAATTAAATTCATGAAATTATGAAAAATTCTCAGTAAGTAACCATTTCTTTCTTGAAGTCAACTGTTGGATACACAATACGGAAATTTCATTCAAGAAATTATGAAAATATTTGTATGTAAGTAACAAACTCTTTATTAGTTTCACCTCTTGGATATACAGTACAGATACTTCATTCAAGAAATTATGAAAAAATCGAAAAGTAAGTAGCTTTTTTTTCTCTTTATCACAAACAATTTTCACTTAGCTACGCGATATAGAAATTTAATTCAAGAAATTATGAAAAATTCTCAGTAAGTAAAAATTTCTTTCTTGAAGTCAACTCATGGATACACACAATCATGAAATTTCATTCAAGAAATTATAAAAAATATTTGTAAGTAAGTAACAAGCTCTTTATTGATTTCACCTCTTGAATATACAGTACAGATACTTAATTCAACAAACTTGATTAAACACGTTTTGAAACTACATGCTATTTGCATGCCTTTCTTTGGCACCTTTCCAAACGAGCGGGGATTCCCCACTGGTTCCTACACATTGCAAAAAAGTGAGCAGTACGAAAACTCCACGTTTTCAACCAGACTGGTTT
Organism: Artemia sp. Qi Xiang Cuo; assembly: GCF_049724085.1. Taxonomy (NCBI): domain Eukaryota; kingdom Metazoa; phylum Arthropoda; class Branchiopoda; order Anostraca; family Artemiidae; genus Artemia; species Artemia sp. Qi Xiang Cuo. The sequence continues at coordinate 12,432,601 of NC_142806.1, forward strand.
TTTAGGGACCAATCAGGAGAGATATGCACAGTCGTCAGATCTATATTTCATTTTTTTAAGGTTCATTTAGACGAGGTTACGTGCGCGCACGTAACCGCGACTAAATGAACCTTAAAAAAAATGAAATAAAGCTATGTCGACTTTTCATATCTCTCCTGATTGGTCCCTAAAAAACAAGTCTGGTTTAAAACGTGGAGTTTTAGTACTGCTCATTTTTTTGCAATGTGTAGGAGCCAGTGGGGAATCCCAGATCGTTTGGAAAGGTGCCAAGGAAAGGCATACAAATAGCATGCAGTTTCAAAACGTGTTTAATCACGTCTCTTGAATGAAGTATCTGCACTGTATATCCAAGAGGTGAAACTAATAAATCAATAAAGAGCTTGTTACTTACTTACAAATATTTTTTATAATTTCTTGAATGAAATTTCCTTATTGTGTGTATCCATGAGTTGACTTCAAGAAAGAAATTGTTACTTACTGAGAATTTTTTCAGAATTTCATGAATTTAATTTCTATATCGCTTAGCTAAGTTAAAATTGTTTGTGATAAAGAGAAAAAAAAGCTACTTACTTTTTGATTTTTTCATAATTTCTTGAATGAAGTATCTGTACTGTATATACAAGAGGTGAAATTAATAAAGAGTTTGTTACTTACATACAAATATTTTCATAATTTCTTGAATGAAATTTCCGTATTGTGTATCCAACAGTTGACTTCAAGAAAGAAATGCTTACTTACTGAGAATTTTTTAATAATTTCATGAATTTAATTTCTACATCGTATATATAACTTGTGAAAAAAATCAATTTTTGTACTTACCAAGAATTTTTTCATAATTTATTGAACGAAATGTATTTTTTTTTTTTTTTTTTTTTATAAAAATGTTTAATTAAATAATGAATTTTATACTAATACTGGGAATTTTTCATAATTTATTTAATTTAATTTATAATTCGTATATCTAACTATTTAAAAAAATAAATTTTGTTAATTACTTAGAATTTTCTCATAATTTCTTGAAAGAAATGTTTTTTTTTTGTTTATACAACAGGTGAATTCAAGAAAGAATTTTCTACTTAGACTGATAATTTTTTCATAATTTCTTTAATTTAATTTATACGTCGTATATCTAAATTTTGAAAAAAATAAAGAGTTTGTTACTTACTTAGAATTTTGTCATAATTTCTTGAACGAAATGTCTTTTTTGTTTGTCCAACAGGTAGATTCAAGAAAGAATTTGGTACTTAGTTACAATTTTTTTCATAATTTCTTGAATGAAATTTCCGCATTACGTATCCAAGAGTTGACTTCAAGAAAGAAATTGTTACTTACTGAGAATTTTTTCAATAATTTCTTGAATTAAATTTCTACATCATTTAGCTAAGTTAAAATTGTTTGTGATAAAGAGAAAAAAAAGTTACTTACTTGCGATTTTTTCATAATTTCTTGTATGAAGTATCTGTATTGTATATCCTGGGGGTGAAATCAATAAAGAGTTTGTTGCTTACTTAAAAATATTTTCATAATTTCTTGAATGAAATTTCCATAATGTGTATCCAAGAGAATTTGCTACTTACTTAAAATTTTTGATAATTCCTTAAATGAAATTTTTGCATTGTGTGTCCATGAGGTAACATGAGTGTGTTACCTATTTACAATTCCATCATAATTTCTTGAATGAAATTTCAGTATTGTGGATCCAATAGGTGAAAACAATAAAGACTTTATTACTTACTTGCGATTTTATTATGATTTCTTGAATTAAATATCTGTATTGTGTCCAGGAAGCGAATTCAAGAAAGCTATTGTTACTTACTTACAATTTCTTCATAATTTAATGAAATGAATAAAACTATTCTAAAGAATAAAGACGGGTAAAGCTTAAAGATATTTATTGCTTAAACGTATTAACATATTTTTGAAAGAATTTGCTACTTACTTTCAATTTTTGATAATTTCTTAAATGAAATTTCTGCATTGTGTATCCATGAGGTAACTTCAGGAAAGAGATTGTTGCTTACTTGGAGATTCGTCATAAATTTCTTGAATGAAATGTTTTTTTTTATTTATCCCTGGAGTGAATTAAAGAAAGAATTTGTTCCTACGTGTATGAATATAGACGTATACAAATGTATATTCTAACATCTCTGACTTGTTATTGTACATTCTCTAAGTTTGATTTGGTAGCTTACTCAAAAAATAACGAAAACGTAACAATGTAATGCATAATTTATTTTTAATTAAATAATGCTATGTATAATATTAATACAAAAATATATTATGATACATTATTAATATCCATGATTAACTTTGGACATTTTGAATCTGCTCCATAAAATAGTTCACCATGTTCTCTTTTGATATTATAGCTAATGTCTTCTCTTAGTTCGTAATCAGTAGAATAATCATTATTCCATTTTGAGTCATAGACAATTTTTACTGGTGTCACATCAACAGGCTCAATATGCTTTTCGTCTTTGGTATTATTTGGTTCAATGACTGTTTGATCAATGGCAGTAACGTTTGCTGGTGCTTTGTTTTTCATCGATTCATCTTTATATTCCATCGTGATATCTATTATTTCGTAATAAGTAGAATAATAATTATTCCATATTGAGTCATAGACAATTTTTACTGGTGTCTCATCAACATGCTCAATATGCTTTTCGTCTTTGGTATTATTTGGTTCAATGACTGTTTGAGCAATGGCAGTAACGTTTGCTGGTGCTTCGTTTTTCATCGATTCATCTTTATATTCCATCGTGATATTTTCTGACAATGCCCCTTTTTATTTTTCTGGCAGTTTCACTGTCTATTATCACATTATTTTTACACAGGTAACAGTTTCGGCACGTAGACAAGATATGGTTTACGATATTAGTAGAAGAGTATGCCTTTCTTTTATTGATCTTCCGTTGAATGCTAATACCCGAAAGGTGACGATTGGATGTATCAGTAGGTAATGTGTTACCTGCAACAGTAGCAAGGAGTTGTCCTCTATCATTAACGATTATTTTTATGTTGTCATTCTCTTTGAGTAAAATCATCTCTGGAGATCTCAATCCCGCATAAACACCAACATAAGAGTTAAATTTTTTTGGTATTCCAAATAAATTTAATTCCTTACTGTCACGACAATGCATGCATACATTTCCAATATTTCTACCACCTGTACTTTTTTCAAAGTTTAAATACTTCTCTTTTTCATAATTAAATTATAAAATAACCTTTTTTTTTAAACAAAATTTATTAAAATTCTACATATTCACTTTTTTTTTATAGATATGACTTATTTGTTTATCGTTCCACTGCGTAAAAAATAATGATTTAATACATGTAATAGATTAGGTAGTGTCAATAACCGATCATATAATATCAGTGGGAAATTCACATCGTGTCTCTGACCAATCACAGAGCTCAATTGTTAGAACTGTAAGCATATTTTGACATTTTAAGTTATTTACAAAAATAAAAAAAATAAATAAAGTTGAAAAATTTCGAAGTTTTAAAAAAGTTTGAATTAAACACTTTTAGGACATCGAATGTCTCTACCGAAAAGATGAAAAATCACACGGAATCCGGCAACTGAGTCTCTCAATCCCCGTAAAGCTCTTTTAAAAGATACAAAAACTACTTATTTAACAAAAAACTTTCATTTTTAATGACCAGCAATTAAAGAAAAATCGCACTGAATTAGGCAACTGAGTCTCTCAATCCCCGTAAAGCTATTTTAAAAGATAGAAAAACTACTTATTTAAAACAAATATTTCTTTTTTAATGACCAGCAAGTAAAGAAAAATCACAAGGAATTAGGCAACTGAGTCTCTCAAACCCCGTAAAGCTCTTTTAAAAGATACAAAAACTACTTATTTAACACAGAAATTTCGTTTTTAATGACCAGAAAGTAAAGAAAAATCACACGGAATTATGCAACTGACTCTCACAATCCCAGTAAATCTCTTTTAATATATACAAAATATAATTTAATTACCCCTTTATTTCTATTTTATTTTCCACCATGTATAGAAAAATCACAATGAATTGTCTAGCTGAGTCTCTAAATCCCCGTAAAGCTCTTTTAAAAGATACAAAAACTACTTATTTAACACAAAAATTTCGTTTTTAATGACTATCAAGTAAAGAAAAATCACACGGAATTAGGCAACTGAGTCTCTCCATCCCCGTAAAGCTCTTTTAAAAGATACAAAAACTACTTATTTAACACAAAAATTTCTTTTTTAATGACCAGCAAGTAAAGAAAAATCACACGGAATTAGGCATGTGAGTCTCTCAATCCCCGTAAAGCTCTTTTAAAAGATAGAAAAACTAATTATTTAACACAAAAATTTCGTTTTTAATGACTATCAAGTAATGAAAAACCACACGGAATTAGGCAACTGAGTCTCTCAAACCCCGTAAAGCTCTTTTAAAAGATACAAAAACTACTTATTTAACACAAAAATTTCGTTTTTAATGACCATCAAGTAAAGAAAAAACCCATGGAATTAGGCGACTGAGTCTCTCAAACCCTGTAAAGCTCTTTTAAAAGATACAAAAACAACTTATTTAACACAAAAATTTCGATTTTAATGAGCAACAAGTAAAGAAAAATCACACGGAATTAGGCAACTGAGTCTCTCAATCCCCGTAAAGCTCTTTTAAAAGATACAAAAACTACTTATTTAACACAAAAATTTCGTTTTTAATGACCATCACGTAAAGAAAAATCCCACAGAATTAGGCGACTGAGTCTCTCAATCCCCTTAAAGCTAATTTAAAAGATACAAAAACTACATATTTAAGAAAAACATTTCGTTTTTAATGACAATCAAGTAAAGAAAAATAACACGGAATTATGCAACTGACTCTCTCAATCCCCGTAAAGCTCTTTTAAAAGATACAAAAACTACTTATTTAACATAAAAAGTTCGATTTTAATGACCATCAAGTAAAGAAAAATCACACGGAATTAGGCAACTGAGTCTCTCAATCCCCGTAAAGCTATTTTAAAATATAAAAAAACTACTTATTTAACAAAAAATTTTCGTTTTTAATGAACATCAAGTAAATAAAAATCAACTGATTCCCTTCCTCTCATAAACTAAAATCATCTATATACAAAACTTATTAATTACTCCAAAAATTTCGATTTTAATTACTGTCACGTAAAGAAAAATCCCACGTAATAATGCAACTGCCTCTCTCACACAACCTCCAGCAATTTTCAATTTAGAACAATATAAATATTTAAGACACAATATTAGATTTTAAATAACATCAAGAAAAGAAAAATCACACGGAATTATGCAACTGACTCTCTCAATCCCCGTAAAGATCTTTTAAAAGATACAAAAACTACTTATTTAACATAAAAATTTCGTTTTTAATGACCATCAAGTAAAGAAAAATCACACGGAATTAGGCAACTGAGTCTCTCAATCCCCGTAAAGATCTTTTAAAAGATAAAAAAACTACTTAGTTAACACAAAAATTTAGTTTTTAATGAAAAAAAATTAAAGAAATATCACACTGAATTAGGCAACTGAGTCTCTCAATCCACGTAAATCTCGTTTAAAAGATACAAAAACTACTTATTTAACACAAAAATTTATTTTTTAATGGCCATCAAATAAAGAAAAATCACACGGAATTAGGCATCTGAGTCTCTCAATCCCCGTAAAATTCTTTTAAAAGATACAAAAACTACTTTTTTAACACAAGGAACCCCCATGTAACTGAACCCCTGTATAACTGAAACCCTGTACAACTGAACCTCCGTGCTAAATTTCATTACGTTTAATATCTAGCCACCAAATGCTCCAAGTCTCAGAAGAAAAAGGGATTTTGAAAACAGGGAGCCCGATTTTCGAAAAAAAGGGATACCCCCCGTGCAACTGAATCCCCCTTGTAACTGAACCCGTGTATAACCGACACCCCCCGTGCCCCTGTATCCCCTTTAACTGAACCCCCGTGCCAGTCACCCCTCTATGCAACCCATCCCCCTCACAACACGTTTCAGCCCTTTCTGTTTAAATTGACAATATTTTTCAAATGTTACTTATGTATTATACAGATCACATCGGCGAGGTAAAGCTAGGTCAAGTCACAATGTCATTCTATCGTTACTTTTCAATTAAGTTATTGAATACTCTCTAGCAATGTCTCTTGTAAACGTCAAATCTATTAAGTATCTGAGCTTATTCTTTGTATTGTTGACACAAATGCTCCAAGCCTCAGAAGAAAAAGGGATTTTGAAAACAGGGAGCCCGATTTTCGAAAAAAGGGGTACCCCCGTGCAACTGAATCCCCTTGTAACTGAACCCGTGTATAACCGAAACCCCCGTGCAACTGTATCCCCTTTAACTGAACCCTCGTGCAAGTCACCCCTCTATGCAACCCATCCCCCTCAAAACACTTTTCAGCCATTTCTTTTTAAATTGACAATATTTTTCAAACGTTACTTATGTATTATACAGATCACATCGGCGAGGTAAAGCTAGGTCAAGTCACAATGTCATTCTATCGTTACTTTTCAATTAAGCTATTGAATACTTTCTAGCAATGTCTCTTGTAAACGTCAAATCTATTAAATATTTGAGCTTATTCTTTGTATTGTTGACACAAATGATCAAAGCCTCAGAAGAAAAAGTGATTTTGAAAAAAGGGAGCCCGATTTTCTAACAAAAGGTGTACCCCCAGTGCACCTGACCCCCTGGGTACCTGAACACGTGTATAACCAACACCCCCAAGGCACCTGGCTACCCGGGAACTGACCCCGCGGGCACGTGACCCCTCGATGCACCCCATCCCACTCAAAACACTTTTCAGCCATTTCTTTTTAAATTGACAATATTTTTCAAACGCTACTTATGTATTATACAGATCACATCGGCGAGGTAAAGCTAGGTCAAGTCACAATGTCATTCTATCGTTACTTTTCAATTAAGCTATTGAATCAAAAAATAATTAGCTTCTAAAAAAGATACACCGGTTTTTCCAACACGGATGTAACCTAAAAAAAAAAAAACTTGTTTATCATGAAATAGAAATTCAGTTAATTGTGCCAGAAAAAACTTGAACCAGAACAGGTATGTACGTAGAGCTCATTGTAATAGGCAAATGACCCTGGTAACCCAATTAATTGAAAGTACACACACAACCTGTTTGGTACGGGGGCGTTGGCAAAATGGTACTTCCTTCTCTACTCCTTTTTAAGTGACCAAAAAAAATGGAGGGCAACTAGGCCCCCTCCCACGCTCATTTTTCCTCAAAGTCACCCAATTCCAATTTTGAGATAGCCATTTAGTTCAAAATAGTCGAAAATCTAATAAATATGTATTTTAGGATGACTTAATCCCTCACCGTTCCCAAGGGACGGGGTGAAAGTTATGGACTTTGCACATTGCTTAGGCTACATATTGTTTTGTTTTTTGGAAAGTATACCTACTGTTTCCGCAGGGATTTTTTTTGGTGGGGGGGGGGCTGGAAGAGGGGGTTACTTGAGAGAATCTTTCCGTGGAGGATCTTTCTTTGGGGTAAGGGATATTTCTATGAAGGGGGCGCCGGATTTCCAAGCATTATTTAAAAATCGACCAGAAATTAAATTGAAAAAAACAAGTTTTTTCAACTGAAAGTAAGAAGCAACATTAGAACTTAAAATGAACAGAAATTATTACGTATACGATGGGGTTCTCCCCCAATTCAATACCTCGCTCTTTACGCTACAGTTTTTTTTAGTCCTTTCAAAAGAGCTATCTATTCTAATTAAAAGGCATTTGTTATTCAGTGTTTTTTTAATTAAATTTTTTTTTAACTTTTAACTTAATGAGCGTGGTATTTAATAAGGGGATAACCACCTAATATACGTAATAACATATACGTAATAAAAAAAAAAAACAATAAAAAAAAACAAGCGATACGGCTCAATAGCAATCGAAACTTTTAAAAACGGAACTTTGATGTCAATAAATGTATCAAAAGAACGGGCTTATAAGGCTGATTCTAAATATATAAATTTTATTAAGTTTAGTATTACTCATCGTAGGCTACGAGCCTGAGAAAACTTATCTGGTTTTGTATAGAGGGGGGAAACATCCCCTGAGAGAGAAAGAATTCTAATGAAAATCACACCGTCAGATTCAGCATATCCGAAAACCCTATAATATAGGTTTCAAGCTCCTATCTGCAAAAATCTGCAACTTCGTATTTTTTGCCAGAAGAAAAATATAAGCATAAAAAGGTTCGTTACGTAAGTTAATTTGTAAATTACGTCAGAGCCAAATTTAGAGACAGCCATTTAGCAAAAGAAGAGTAAATTTTGTATGCAAATTTCGTTTATTTATTCAATGACGGTGAGCCAAAATAAAAGCTGCATTGACTAAAAAACGATCAGAAATTAAATAAAAACAAGTTTTTTAAACTGAAAGTAAAGAGCGACATTAGAACTTAAAACGAACAGAAATTATTCCGTATATGAAAGGGGCTGTCCCCTCCTCAAAACCTCGCTATTTACGCTAAAGTTTGACTCTGTCTCACAACTTTATTTTTTAAAACAATGAAAAACTTTAGCGTAAAGAGCGAGGCGTTGAGAAGGGGACAGCCCCTTTCATATACGGAATAATTTCTGTTTTAATGTCGCTCCTTACTTTCAGTTTAAAAAACTTGTTTTTTTATTTAATACAACAAGGCGTCTTCAGCGTAGAAAAAAAACTAGAAACTACAAAATATAACTAGAAAATCTATATAAAACAAAAAAAGACTAAAATAAATTATATAATATGCAATTACTTACATTTACAATTGACATCATTTTAGGCAAAGCTTTTGATGCTGCTAGTCGTTTAGATTTGTTACTTGAACTAATCCCTTGGACATTTTACAAGACTTTACTTTTTAATATGGGTTTATTTTTTAAAATAATGAATATTTATATTGCCAGTATCTCTATTAATTGTTTAAAAAAAACAAGTTTTTTTAAACTGAAAGTAAGGAGCGAGATTGAAAGTAAGGAGCGAGTTGCTCCTTACTTTCAGTTAAAAAAACTTGTTTTTTTTTTAGTTAATTTTAGAACGTTTTGAAGTAATGCAGCTTTGATTTTGGCTCACCGTACATGAATAATTGAAACGAAATTCGCAAAGGCCGGTTAATTAGAATAGATAGTTCTTTTGAAAGTACTAAATTTTTTTTTAGCGTAAATAGCGAGGTATTGACTAGGGGGCGAACCCCCTCATATACGTATTACTTTCTGTTCGTTTTAAGTTTTAATGCTGTTTCGTACTTTCAGTTGAAAAAAACTGTTTTTTTATTTAATTTCTGATCTTTTTTTAAATAATGCTGGGAAATCTGGTACCCCCTTCATAAAAATGTCCCTTCCCCCAAGGTAATATACTCCATGGAAAGATCCTCCCCCGTAACCCCTACTCTGACCCCGACCCCCCACTAGAAAAAAAATCCTCCTGAAAACGCCTGTGTACTTCCCAATGACCAATGCTATATGTAAACAATGGGCAAAGTTTATAACTTGCAGCCCTTCCCCCGGGATTAGTGGGGGATTAAGTCATCCTAAAAGACATATTTATTAAATTTTCGACTATGCTGAACAAAATGGCTATTTCAAAATTTTGATTGGGGTACTTCGTGAAAAAAATGAGCATGAGATGGAGCCAAGTTTCCTTATAATTTTTTTGTCACTTAAAAAGAACATTAAGAATTTTAATTTTTATTAATAAGAGCCCTCTAAAGACATTCTAAGAATAATGAATCGATATGATCTCACCTGGGAAAATCAAAAAAAAAAAAAAAAATAAACCCGCATCCGTGATCTTTCTTCTGGCAAAAAATACAAAATCCCACATTTTTGGAGATAGGAGCTTGAAACCTCTACAGTAGTGTTCTCTGATACGCTGAATCTGATGGTGTGATTTTCATTAAAGTTCGATGACTTTTAGCTGTTGTTTTCCCCTTTTTTTCGAAAATAAGGCAAATTTTCTCAGGCACGTAACTTTTGATGGGTATAACTAAACTTGATGAAACTTATATTTTTGAAATCAGCATAAAAATATGATTCTTTTGATGTATCTATTGGTATCAAGATGCCGTTTTTTAGAGTTTCGGTTACTATTGAGCCGGGTCGCTCCTTACTTACAGTAAGTTACCACGAACTGCTTGATAAACCTGCGAAAAAGTGTTTTTTTTTTATTTCTAATGCTTCAACAACCAATTGAGTGAAACCGAGGAAATGAGGTCACAAGATATCTTTATGTTCATTTCCTTGTTTTTTGTCATGGCTGGCCTGTTCGGCTTTAGATCTTTTATTCGACGAATTTGTTCATATGCATTTTTGTTACATTTTTACAAGTCGCCACAAATTTTGGGGACGGGGTAGGGTTTAAAACCCGCAACCTCCACCCCCTGGCTGCCGACTGATCCAAGCAGGGGCGAATCTCCAGCATTTTTATTGGGGGGGGGGGTGGCAGGAGGGGTCCATATCTGGATAGTCAAAGGGCATGGGACGCGTAATATTTTTTTCCCCGCATAATTGGGGGGGGGGGCAACTGCCCCTCTTTGCCCCCCTCCCCTCCCCCCCAAAAGACACCCCTGGATCCAAGGATAAAGAGGTAAAGTTTTGACCTAAGAGATAAAGTTTTCAGGCCCGGACCTAAGAAAAGATTGAATTTTGCCGGAGAAGGGTGATCATTAATTTATATTAATTACTTTTTTCCTATGACTATTCTATCAAATCATTGATCGTACAATATTGGGAAAGGGTTCATACAAACGTAGAAGTAAAGTTATAGGAGCCTTTTACTATAACAACCGAGGTCACAAAACATCAAAGTGCAAACTTCTGCCATTTCGTGCAGCAAAAAATAGTTTTGACCTAAATTGAGCCAATTCCGAGATGGTCAGTTGGCTTAGAGATATAGCCTACAAATCTGTTCATAAAATGCCCCAGTTTCAGAGGCTCCACAGCCCGGTGATGTAATTATGTGTACTTATTTCATCTCATTACTTTAAGAATGATTTTTTAGCACAAGGGCACTGTGATAGTACGTTTATTATTTTTTTTTCATTTTGGCACTTCGACAGTGAATGGGTTCAGTTGGTTTTATTTGCTTTCAATGACAAAATGTGAACATCGAATGTCTTAAAATACAAACGACGAAGAAGGTATCTGTATCTGACTATACTAACCAACTATTACTAACCGACTATATCAAGGGTGTCAATTAGGGGATTCTAGACGCTTTCAGGAGTGGACTAATTAAACTCTAGCGTGAAGAACGGAAAGTTGAAGGAGGTGCTCTCCTCATATATAGGACAATTTCTGTTCATTTAAAGCTTCTACATAGATCTCTACTTTCATTTAAATAATCTTGCTTTTATTATTTAATGTTCCCAACGTCACAGGTTATCACAGACCTCTTTCCACTTAGTAGATTCTCTTCTGCTATAAGTAAAGTGGTTTCTAGATCTCAAAACAAAGAACCACGGTCGTAGGGGAGGGGAGAAGGCCTTCACCAATTATGAATAGTTGAAAAGATTTTGAATATCCGAGCCCGCCCACTAGCTTTGCCGAAGTAAAGAGCCATGTGCCTCTCGCATATTATTTTTACTTTATTTTTTTCTCAGAACGCTTCGCATGGAAGATGTCCGTAAAAAACTTTGTTAGGGGCCCATTCAACCAAGAATTGAGAATTCTAGTATGTTTTTCAAGGAATAAAAGTGATTGGAGGAAAAATTGCCCTACTCCGACGCCCTTTTTTGCAAACGTGGATAAAAAAGATTAAGCAACTCTTTTTTCTCGAAAGATCGCAAATTAAAGCCTTAAGTAACTGGGAATAGTGAATCCCAATTTACAAGAAAAGTTTTAGTGTGGGAACAGGGTCCTCCGAGTAAAAAAAGCCAAAAAATGGCCCAAGCACTCTCTTCGATCGGCTGGAAATTCTCGAGAATTGTTGCCTAGGCTAAGGGAATCATATATTTTTAGGATGAGGGAAGAAACAGAAGGTGTCTCAAAATGGGTACTTTTTTTCAGTAATCACTTTGAAACTTACAGCCTCAAGTCCCTGGGAAAGAGGAATCTATTGTCAGAAAAATACGTATTGGTACAAATGGTTCGCCGAAAAAGAACTAAGAGCTTTTTTTTAGGCAAAGATTTGGAAAAACAAGAAGATTTCTAAATCGAGTTCAAAGTTAAATGTGGATTGAGTGAAAAGAACCTTAACGGAGACAAAAAATTTTGGAAAAAATGCTGCATCAATTCGTAACGTCAGAGGGTAGAAAAAATATTTTATCTATGTCTAATATATATACTATCCTTATATGTGAGCAATAATTTAATGTATATATATTCTATTTGTCGAAAACGGGTCCATATTTTTTCTGGAAAATTGGTATCTTGCGGTATTCTCGCATAAAAAAAACGATCTAGATAGGTCAGAAGTCTGAGAAAAATCGTTAAGAGCCTTAATTTTGGTTTTTGCAAATGACGTCATATACTATGTTAGTAAATTATATAAGCATTTCTTATGATATCATATCATAAAGTTTAAGATTAGCCGAATATAAAGATAAAAGAAAAGATTATAAAAGGTTAATTAAAAGGGGAAAAAAAGAGTTTGAGATTAAGAAGAAACTGGATATTGCAAATTATTTTAGAAATAAAGATTTTAAGAAGTTTTGGGGTTATATAAGGAATGATATTGGAAATGAAAAAGAAAACACACAGGTGGCTCCAGACGCCAACTCATGGCCTGATTACCAAGAAAGCTTGGAAGGTGATTGCGCAGAATTACAAGAGGTAACACATACCACAGAGATGGTTGTTTATCCTATGAAGGAACATGATTAGGATTCAGTAGGGCAAGTGAGTAATGATGAGGTTAAGTTTGTATTCAAGAATTTAAAAGGAGGTTTGGCTGCGTGTGTTGATGGTGTACCAATAACGTTATTTAAGAATTTTCTTTCAATTTTTATGTCGATAATCGTTTTTCTTTGTAATAAGGTGTTAACTTCAGGACATTGGCCAAATGAGTGGAAGAGATCATTGCATATGCCGCTTTTTAAGAGAGGTAACCCTAAGTTGCACATAAATTATCGTTTAATATCACTAGTCGCTGCTTTACGTAAGATAATGGAGAAAATATTAGATACCATGGTTTCTTAATGGTTAAAAAAAGGTAATATCATACATGAAGACCAAGGAGATTTTAGGACAGGGCACGGGACAGTAGATACAGTATTTATTTTAAAGGCATTAATTGATAAGTACGGAAACGGAAAAACTTGTCTTTATGTGGGATTTCTGGACCTCCACAAGGCGTTCGAAAGTGTCGACAGGATGCCCTGTTTAAAGGATGCCCTGTTTAGAATTGGCCTCCCTCATTTGTTTGTGAGGTTGATAGTGAGTATGTATATTTGTGTGAGTGGAATCGTGCTAGTTGGTAACAGGTTTTCTAGGTTTTTTAATATTAAGCTGGGTGTAAAACAAGGCAGCACTCTTTCTCCTAAATTGTTTAACATTTGTTGATTATCTAGAGAATAGATGGGCTCCGAAAGTTAGTCTAGGGACCCATAAACTATCACTATTATTATTTGCAGATGATATTGCTTTGGTGGCTAGTACACCGCAAGATCTGCAGACGCTTTTGAGTCTTATAGAAGAATATTTGCAGATGAAAAAATTAAGGCTGAATGTTGAAAAGAGTGAAGTTGCTGTTTTTAAAAAAAGGAAAACAAGTGGCGAAGATAATTATAGATTTAAATTTAATAATAAGGAACTGAAAGTAAGTAAAAGAATAAAATATTTAGGATTTGTTTTATCGGAAAATGGAAGTTTAAAGAGTCATGTTGATGAACTAATTAATTGAGGTAAAGTGGCCATGTCTGCAATTTTTAGAAATCCAACGGTAATGGGAATTAAAAACCTAAAAATGCATAATAGAATATTTAATACAAAAATTTTTCCAGTATTAGAATATGGAGCAGAAATTTGGGGTGGAGACGCAGCGCAGAAGTTGGAGTCCCTCCAGCTCCAGTATTATAAAAGACTGTTTGGATTACATCAGACAACTCATTCACAGGTTCTGAAAGGTGATATGGGCCTGTTTTTGTTAAAACTACGTAGGTCTATTTTGATGCTTAAATTTTGGTTGAAGATCATTAGGTGTAATGAAGATAGACTAGTAAGTGCTACTAATTATCAGATGTTGAGCTATGATTCGAAAACGTCGTGGCCATCCCAAATTAAGTCATTACTGGAAAGAGTGGGAATGGCTTACTTATGGAATGACGGTCTTGGTTTCCCTGATCTACCAACAAATTTAGTAAGCCAGGTACGATTTATCTTAGAGGGTCAAGAAATTCAGTATTGGCAAGGGCTGGTTTTAAATTATGCTACATTGAATCATTATAATCAAGTTAAACCTAGTTTTGGAGAGGAAATTTATTTTAAATTCAATTTACCGGCTATGATTTTATGTCGATGGATTCAGCTTAGGGCGAATCGCCTTCGAATCCAGAGCAGGCAAATGGTGTTCGACAGGTGTATAGTACATCCTGATGGTCGGTATGTGCGTCCTCTTTGTAGGGATGAGGACGAAGATTTGGACCATTTTCACCGAAAGTGCCCGGTGCTCTCTGATTTAAGGGAAAATTACTTACATGGGATTGTTTTACTGCTTCCAAAAATTTTACAAAGTACTAATCCAACCACAATATTTAGTATTGGTGCGTACATAGAGAAGGGATTAGAAAGAAGGAAATGTTTTTACAATTAATTATCATTAATTATATGGAATTAAAGTAATTTTTTTGGTAATTTACCAGAAGGTATTTTTCGCTATGTATCATGTTAATGTGTGTTTCGTAATTTGCTCTGTTGTAATTTTTCTATTTTTCATAATTTTTGTGTGTACATGGCTCTTGGGCTTTTGAATTACACGATCTATCTATCTATCTATAAGCATTTTTTTTATATGATGTCATGCATAACATTAATAAGATTATTGAGTTTCCAACGCAGCAGTTATTTATATAGTATAATATTTGTTGGAAGGCCCAAAAGACAAAAATTTGCAGTTGCTGTCATAGTCAGCGCCCTAGCGCTGCCTAAGTAAAGAACGATGTGGGCACAATGTTTTGTTTTTGTTTTTTTCTCCATACCCGGGCACTTCGTATCGAAGGAGTTGTCGTAAAAACTTCAAAAAGGGCTCATTCGATTGGAAATTGGAGTGACTAGTGCCCTTTTTAAAAGTCGAAAGTGATTGGAGGGTAACTGTCCACCCCACACCCATTATTCCCTTAAACACATCCAAACAAAAATTTGAGATAGCAATTTTTTTCAGCGTAGTTGTTTTCCAGATATAAAATATCTTTTTGAGGAGAGCACTCCCCCACAACCCTCGGGGAAAGGGTTTTAAGTTATGCCTTGAGGGCATATAAGGTCAATGTTGACACAATGTAAAGTTTATTTTTTTTCTTTAAAGCAGGGAACTTCAAATAGAAGGGGTCGTCGTAGATACTTCAAAAGGGGTTCATTCGATTGGAATTTGTGAGTTCTAGTGCCCTTTTTAATAGTCGAAAGTGATTGGAGGGCAACTAGCCCCCCCCTCGCACGCCCATCATTCCCCCAAACACATCCAATTGAAATTTTGAGATAGCCATTTTGTTCAGCGTAGTTGATTTCCAGATAGAAAATTTGGTTTTGAGGAGGACACTCCCCCGCAACCCTCAGGGCAAGGGTTTTAAGTTATGCCCTGGGGGAATATAAGGTTTATATAGAAGGTGTTGCCGTAGAAAATACAAAACAGACTCATTCAATTTAAAATTAATTATGCTATTGCCCTTTTTAATAGTCGAAAGTAACTAGAGGGCACACTGCCCCCCCCCCACACCCATCATTCCCCCAAACACATCCAATCAAAATTTTGAGATAGCCATTTTGTTCAGTGTAATTGATTTCCGTATAGACATTATACTTTTGAGGAGGACACTCCCCCACAACCCTCAGGGCAAGGGTTTTAAGTTATGCCCTGGGGCATATAAGGTTTTTCTTGAAGGCGTTGTCGTAGAAACTTCGAAACAGGCTCATTAGTAGTAAGTCATATAAAGGTTAAAAACTTACATTCAAACCTACGCCTGAGGCATGGATATGTGTGTAAGTTTTCAAGTAATTGGGTTACCAGGGTCATTTGCCTATTACAATGACCTTCCGGTTTTTCTGGTAGGTAATTCTAATCTAGAGGTCAATACATCTTTCAAAGAGGAACGAGTACGCAATACCGGTCCTAGTGTGATTGATTTTTTGGACAATTGCCTTTAGTCAAGAATGGTTTGTTAGGAGTGTGTTGTTGCTAAAGCTAACTATCATTGGAAAAAAGGGGTATAAAGCTTTTTGTTTTTCATAAGAATTGCACAATGAATGTATCGTTTGACGTGGGCATTTCTTATGAGCCAATCAGAGGTTGTTCAATATACGATAACTTGATTTGTGGTTGGGATTTGAATAAAAGAAATGGTTATGTTATTTGCTTGCGTGTATAGGAATTCCCATGTTATGTGCTTTCAGGTATAGATATTGCCTTGTTATGTGATTGTATATAGTAAGTCAAATTTTATTTGCTGGAATTTATAGGAATCCAGTTTTTATGTGCTTGCAGTTATAGTTAGTCAGTAGATATGTTCGTTTGGGTATAGTAAGTTCCTAGATAAGTGCGAGAATGCATTGGTAGCCCCAGGTGTTGTTAGTGTAATTAAATGTCTTAACAGCGGATTTTTTTGCATTCTGCGGTATACATTTGGTCTTGGAATTCAGGTATATGAAGTACAATGTCCGTTTAGGTCTTTACTAGGACATCCAAAGTGGTTTTAATAAAGGTATAGGAATTCAAAATTTATTTGCATTATGGTATAGGAATTCCCAGGTTATATGGTTACATGTATAGGAATTCACAGGTTATTTGATTGCGTGTATAGGAATTCCCATGTTATTTTCTTGCATGTATAGGAATTCCCATGTTATTTGTTTGCGCGTATAGGAATTCCCATGTTATGTGCTTGCATGTATAGGAACTCCCATGTTATTTGCTTGCATGTATAGGAATTCCCATGTTATTTGCTTGCGTGTATAGGAATTCCCTTGTTATTTGCTTGCATGTATAGGAATTTCCAGGTTATTTGATTGCATGTATAGGAACTCCCAGGTAATGTGATTGCGTGTATAGGAATTCCCTTGTTATTTGCTTGCATGTATAGGAATTCCCATGTTATTTGCTTGCTTGCATAGGAATTCCGATGTTATTTGCTTGGGTGTATAGGAATTCCCATGTTATTTGCTTGCGTGTATAGGAATTCCCTTGTTGTTTGCTTGAATTTATAGGAATTCCCATGTTATTTGCTTGCGTGTATAGGAATTCCCTTGTTATTTTCTTGCGTGTATAGGAATTACCCTGTTATTTGCTTTAGTGTATGTGAATTAACAAGGTATGTGAGTGCATGTAGAGTAAGTAAAATTGGATTTGGGGACGTTGAGTTTTCGTAAAATTTTAGTAGCTTTCAGGTTTATTTTCTCACATGTGAAGTTATTTCAATTTTTGTAATTGCATCTGTATTTGCGTTCATTCACCGGAATCCCATTTTAAGGTGATTGCGTGATTAGGAAGTAAAATCTTCGTTGCGTGCATATAGATGACTTCACATTATATTTGAGTTAGGGTCTAGGGATTCCCGTTGTATAAGCTTGTGTTTATAGGAATTCCGTTGTTATATGCTTCCAGCTATGGGAATTCCCAGGTTATTTGTTTTAATGTATAGGAATTACCTGGGTATGTGAATGCATTTATATGAATTCCCTTGTTATTTGCTTGCATGTATAGGAATTCCCATGTTATTTGCTTGCATGTATAGGAATTCCTATGTTATTTGCATGCGTGTATAGGAATTCCCATGTTATTTGCTTGCGTGTATAGGAATTCCCTTGTTATTTGCTTACATGTATAGGAATTCCCAAGTTATTTGCTTGCGTGTATATGAATTCGCTTGTTATTTGCTTGCGTGTATAGGAATTCCCATGTTATTTGCTTGCGTGTATAGGAATTCCCAGGTTATTTGCTTGCATGTATAGGAATTCCCATGTTATTTGCTTGCGTGTATAGGAATTCCCATGTTATTTGCTTGCATGTATAGGAACTCCCATGTTATTTGCTTGCATGTATAGGAATTGTCACGTTATTTTGCTTGCGTGTATAGGAATTCCCATGTTATTTTGCTTGCGTGTATAGGAATTCCCATGTTATTTGCTTGCATGTCTGTGTGAGCCTCTTTTGGCTGTTTGTGTCTTTTCGGGCATTGTGTATCTTTGTTGGATGTGTGCGTCTCTTGTCTCTTTGGGCTGTGTGTCTTTTTGAGCTGTTTGAGTCTTTTTGGTCTGTTTGTGTGTCTCTTTGAGCTGTTTGAGTCGTTTTGATCTGTTTTTGTCTCTTTGGGCTGTTTGAGTCTTTTTTGGGCTGTGTTTGTCTCTTTGGGCTTCTGTCTCTTTGGGCTGTTTGTGTTTCTTTGGGCTATGTGTATCTCTTTGGGCTGTTTGAGTCGTTTTGGTCTGTGTGTGTTTATTTTGGGTGTTTGTGTCTTTTTGGGGTCGTGGATGCATCGGGGGGGTTTGTGGGTCTAGGTGGGACGTTGTTATCTGGTGGTCTGTAAGTGTCTTTAGGATCGGTTTTTTTTTTGGTCTGTGTTGGGTTCATTGGTCGTTGTTCATAACATTTGGGTTTGTGTCGAATTTTAGTGGTTTAGTCTTTTTTTTATGTTTGTGTATCTTTTAACTGTTTGATTCTTTTTGGGCTGCGTTTGTATCTTTGGGCTTCTGTCTCTTTGGGCTGTTTGTGTTTCTTTGGGCTATGTGTGTCTCTTTGGGCTGTTTGAGTCATTTTAGTCTGTGTGTGTGTGTCTCTTTAGGCTGTATCTCTCTTTGGGCAGTTTGAATCTTTTTGGTCTGTGTGTGTTTCTTTTGGCTGTTTTTGTCTCTTAGAGGCCATGTGTGTCTCTTTGGGCAATGTGTGTCTCTTTGGAGGGTTTGAATCTTTTTGGTATGTATGTCTCTGTATGGGTGTTTTTTTGTCTCTTTGAGCCGTGTGTGTCTCTTTTTGGTCTGTGTGTGTCTCTTCTGTCTGTGTGTATGTCTCTTTAGCCTGTGTGTGTCTCTTTGGGCAGTGTGTGTCTCTTTAGGCTGTATATCTCTTTGGGCAGTTTGAATCTTTATGGTCTGTGTGTGCCTCTTTTGGCTGTTTGTGTCGTTGTGGGCTTTGTGTCTCTCTGTTGGATGTGTTCGTCTCTCTGGGCCGTGTGCGTCTCTTTGAGCTGTACGTGTCTCTTTGGGCTGTGGGTGTCTCTTTGTGATGTGTTTGTCTCTTTAGGCTTTGTGTGTCTCGTTGGACTGTGTGTCTTTTTGGGGTGTCTGAGTCTTTTTGCTCTATGTTTGTCTCTTTGGGCTGTTTGTGTCTCTTTGAGCTGTGTATGTTTCTTTGGGCCTTGTGTGTCTCTTTGAGCTATATGTCAATACGTTTAAGCAATAAATACCTTTAAGCTTAACCCGTCTTTATTCTTTAGAATAGTTCTATTGTAAGCATGTAACAAACTCGTTCCTAAAGTCACCTCTTGGATACACAATGCAGAAACTTCATTTAAGAAACTATGAAAAAATTCTAAGTAAGTAACAAATTCTTTCTTGAGGTCACCTCTTGGATACACAATACAGAAATTTCATTAAAGAAATTATGAAAAAATTGTAAGTAAATAGCAAATTCTTTCTTGAATTCACCAGCTGGATAAACAAAAAGACATTTCGTTCAAGAAATTATTACAAAATTCTAAGGAAGTAACAAACTCTTTCTTGAAGTTACATCATGGATACACAATACAGAAATTTCATTTAAGAAATTATGAAAAAATTTTAATCAAGTAACAAACTCTTTCATGAAGTCACCTCGTTGATATGAAAAAATTGTTAGTAAATAGCAAATTCTTTTTTGAATTCACCTGCTGGATAAACAAAAAAAGACATTTCGTTCAAGAAACTATGACAAAATTCAAAGAAAGTAACAAACTCTTTATTGTTTTCATGACTTAGATACACGATGTAGAAATTAAATTCAAGAAAATATGAAAAAATTCTGAGTCTAAGTAGTAAATTCCTTCTTGAATTCACCTGTTGGATAAACTAAAAGACATTTCGTTCAAGAAATTATGACAAAATTCTAAGTAAGTAAAAAACTCTTTATTGTTTTTGCGAGTTAGATAAACGATGTAGAAATTAATTTAAAGAAATTATGAAAAAATTCACAGTAAGTAACTATTTCTTTCTTGAAGTCAACTCGTAAGTAACAATTTCTTTATTGATTATCAAAAAATTCTCAGTCTAAGTATCAAATTCTTTCTTGAATTCACCTGTTGGATAAACAAAAAAGACATTTAGTTCAAGAAATTATGACAAAATTCTAAGTAAGTAACAAACTCTTTATTGTTTTCACGAGTTAGATAAACGATGTAGAAATTAATTTCAAGAAATTATGAAAAATTCTCAGTAAGTAACCATTTCTTTCTTGAAGACAACTCTTGGATACACAGTACGGAAATTTCATTCAAGAAATTATGAAAATATTTGTAAGTAAGTAACAAACTCTTTATTGATTCCACCTCTTGGATATACAGTACAGATACTTCATTCAAGAAATTATGAAAAAATCGCAAGTAAGTAACTTTTTTTCTCTTTATCAGAAACAATTTTCACATAGCTACATGATGCATAAATTTAATTCAAGAAATTATGAGAAAATTCTCAGTAAGTAACAATTTCTTTCTTGAAGTCAACTCTTAGATACACAATACGGGAATTTCATTCAAGAAATTATGAAAAAATTGTAACTAAGTAGCAAATTCTTTCTTGAATTCACTTGTTGAATAAACAAAAAGACATTCCATTCAAGAAATTATGACAAAATTCTAAGTAAGTAACAAACTCTTTATTGTTTTCACGAGTTAAATATACGATGTAGAAATTAAATTCAAGAAATTATGAAAAAATTCTCAGTCTAATTAGCAAATTCTTTCTTGAATTCACCTGTTGGATAAACAAAAAGACATTTCGTTCAAGAAATTATGACAAAATTCTAATTAAGTAACAAAATCTTTTTTGTTTTAACGAGTTAGATATACGACTTAGAAATTAATTTCAAGAAATTATGAAAAAATTCTCAGTCTAAGTAGCAAATTCTTTCTTGAATTCACCTGTTGGATAAACAAAAAGACATTTCGTTCAAGAAATTTTGACAAAATTCTAAGTAAGTAACAAACTCTTTATGGTTTTCACGAGTTAGATAAACGTTGTAGAAATTAATTTCAAGATATTATGAAAAAATTCTCAGTAAGTAACCATTTCTTTCTTGAAGTCAACTCTTGGATACACAGTACGGAAATTTCATTCAAGAAATTATGAAAATATTTGTAAGTAAGTAACAAACTCTTTATTGATTCCACCTCTTGGATATACAGTACAGATACTTCATTCAAGAAATTATGAAAAAATCGCAAGTAAGTAACTTTTTTTCTCTTTATCACAAACAATTTTCACTTAGCTAAATGATGCAGAAATTTAATTCAAGAAATTATGAAAAAGTTCTCAGTACGTAACAATTTTATTATTGAAGTCAACTCTTAGATACACAATACGGGAATTTTATTCAAGAAATTTTTAAAAAATTGCAACTAAGTAGCAAATTCTTTCTTGAATTTACTTGTTTAATAAACAAAAAGACATTCCATTCAAGAAATTATGACAAAATTCTAAGTAAGTAACAAACTCTTTATTGTTTTCATGAGTTAGATATACGATGTAGAAATTAAATTCAAGAAATTATGAAAAAATTCTCAGTCTAAGTAGCAAATTCATTCTTGAATTCACCTGTTTGATAAACAAAAAAGACATTTCGTTCAAGAAATTATGACAAAATTCTAAATAAGTAACAAACTCTTTATTGTTTTCGCGATTTAGATAAACGATGTAGAAATTAATTTGAAGAAATTATTAAAAAAATATAAGTAAGTAACCATTTCTTTATTGAAGTCAACTCTTGGATACACAATACGGGAATTTCATTCAATAAATTATGAAAATATTAGTAAGTAACAAACTCTTTATTGATTTCAGCTCTTGTATATACAGTACAGATAATTCATTCAAGAAATTATGAATAAATCGCAAGTAAGTAGCTTTTTTTTTCTCTTTATCAAAAAAAATATTCACTTAGATAAACGATTTAGAAATTTAAGTAATGAAATTATTAAAAAATTATAAGTATGTTACAATTTCTTCATTTAAGTCAACTCTTAGATACACAATACGGAAATTTCATTCAAGAAATTATAAAAGTATTTGTAAGTAAGTAAGTAACAATCTCTTTATTGATTTCACCTCTTGAATATACAGTACAGATACTTCACTCAAGAAACGTGATTAAACACGTTTTGAAACTACATGCTATTTGCATGCCTTTCCTTGGCAACTTTCCAAATGAGCGGGGATTCCCCACTGCTTCCTACACATTGCAAAAAGTGAGCAGTACGAAAACTCCACGTTTTCAACCAGACTGGTTTTTAGACAACACACCCACAGAGATGACACACACACATAGAGACGAGACACGCACAGACACGACACACAAACAGAGTCATAGTGAGAGAGATATCCAAAAGTTGGGTTGATCTAGGTTCACTTAGAGTGGCGCGCCACTCTAAGTGAACCTAGATCAACCCAACTTTTTGGATATCTCTCTCACTATGACTCTGTTTGTGTGTCGTGTCTGTGCGTGTCTCGTCTCTATGTGTGTGTGTCATCTCTGTGTGTGTGTTGTCTAAAAAACCAGTCTGGTTGAAAACGTGGAGTTTTCGTACTGCTCACTTTTGCAATGTGTAGGAAGCAGGGGGAATCCCCGCTCATTTGGAAAGGTGCCAAGGAAAGGCATGCAAATAGCATGTAGTTTCAAAACGTGTTTAATCACGTTTCTCGAGTGAAGTATCTGTACTGTATATTCAAGAGGTGAAATCAATAAAGAGATTGTTACTTACTTACTTACAAATACTTTTATAATTTCTTGAATGAAATTTCCGTATTGTCTATCTAAGAGTTGACTTCAAGAAAGAAATTGTTACTTACTCAGAATTTTTTCATAATTTCTTGAATTAAATTTATAATTCATGTAGCTAAGTGAAAATTGTTTTTGATAAAGAGAAAAAAAGTTCTTTACTTGCGATTTTTTCATAATTTATTGAATGAAGTATATGTACTGTATATCAAAGAGGTGGAATCAATAAAGAGTTTGTTACTTACAAATATTTTCATAATTTCTTGAATGAAAAATCCGTACTGTGTATCCAAGAGTTGACTTCAAGAAAGAAATGGTTACTTACTGAGAATTTTTTCATAATTTATTGAAATTAATTTCTACATCGTTTATCTAACTCGTGAAAACAATAAAGAGTTTGTTACTTACTTAGAATTTTGTCATTTTTTCTTGAACGAAATGTCTTTTTTGTTTATCCAACAGGTGAATTCAAGAATGAATTTGCTACTTAGACTGAGAATTTTTTCATAATTTCTTGAATTTAATTTCTACATCGTATATCTAACTCGTGAAAACAATAAAGAGTTTGTTACTTACTTAGAATTTTGTCATAATTTCTTGAATGAAATGTCTTTTTGTTTATTAAACAAGTGAATTCAAGAAAGAATTTGCTACTTAGTTACAATTTTTTCATAATTTCTTGAATGAAATTCCCGTAGTGTGTATCTAAGAGTTGACTTCAAGAATGAAATTGTTACTTACTGAGAATTTTTTCATAATTTCTTGAATTAAATTTCTGCATCATGTAGCTAATTGAAAATTGTTTGTGATAAAGAGAAAAAAAGTTACTTACTTGCGATTTTTTCATAATTTCTTGAATGAAGTATCTGTACTGTATATCCAAGAGTTGGAATCAATAAAGAGTTTGTTACTTACTTACAAATATTTTCATAATTTCTTGAATGAAATTTCCGTACTGTGTATCCAAGAGTTGACTTCAAGAAAGAAATGGTTACTTACTGAGATTTTTTCATAATTTCTTGAAATTAATTTCTACAACGTTTATCTAACTCGTGAAAACTATAAAGAGTTTGTTACTTACTTAGAATTTTGTCATAATTTCTTGAACGAAATGTCTTTTTGTTTATCCAACAGGTGAATTCAAGAAGGAATTTGCTACTTAGACTGAGAATTTTTTCATAATTTCTTGAATTTAATTTCTACATCGTGTATCTAACTCGTGAAAACAATACAGAGTTTGTTACTTACTTAGAATTTTGTCATAATTTTTTGAAAGAAATGTCTTTTTGTTTATCCAACAGGTGAATTCAAGAAAGAATTTGCTACTTAGACTGAGAATTTTTTCATAATTTCTTGAATTTAATTTCTACATCGTATATCTAACTCGTGAAAACAATAAAGAGTTTGTTACTTACTTAGAATTTTGTCATAATTTCCTGAATGAAATGTCTTTTTGTTTATTCAACAAGTGAATTCAAGAAAGAATTTGCTACTTAGTTACAATTTTTTCATAATTTCTTGAATGAAATTCCCGTATTATGTATCTAAGAGTTGACTTCAAGAAAGAAATTGTTACTTACTGAGAATTTTTTCATAATTTCTTGAATTAAATTTCTGCATCATGTAGATAAGTAAAAATTGTTTGTGATAAAGAGAAAAAAAAGTTACTTACTTGTGATTTTTTCATAATTTCTTGAATGAAGTATCTGTACTGTATATCCAAGAGGTGGAATCAATAAAGAGTTTGTTACTTACTTACAAATATTTTCATAATTTCTTGAATGAAATTTCCGTACTGTGTATCCAAGAGTTGACTTCAAGAAAGAAATGGTTACTTACTGAGAATTTTTCATAATTTCTTGACATTAATTTCTACATCGTTTATCTAACTCGTGAAAACAATAAAGAGTTTGTTACTTACTTAGAATTTTGTCATAATTTCTTGAACGAAATGTCTTTTTTGTTTATCCAACAGGTGAATTCAAGAAAGAATTTGCTACTTAGACTGAGAATTTTTTCATAATCAAGAAAGAAATTGTTACTTAAGAGTTGACTTCAAGAAAGAAATAGTTACTTACTGAGAATTTTTTCCTAATTTCTTGAAATTAATTTCTACATCGTTTATTTAACTCGCGAAAACAATAAAGAGTTTTTTACTTACTTAGAATTTTGTCATAATTTCTTGAACGAAATGTCTTTTCGTTTATCCAACAGGTGAATTAAAGAAAGAATTTGCTACTTAGACTGAGAAATTTTTCATAATTTCTTGAATTTAATTTCTACATCGTGTATCTAAGTCATGAAAACAATAAAGAGTTTGTTACTTACTTTGAATTTTGTCATTAGTTTCTTGAACGAAATGTCTTTTTTTGTTTATCCAGCAGGTGAATTCAAAAAGAATTTGCTACTTACTAACAACTTTTTCATATCCACGAGGTGACTTCATGAAAGAGTTTGTTACTTGCTTACAATTTTTTCATAATTTCTTAAATTAAATTTCTGCATTGTGTATCCATGAGGTAACTTCAAGAAAGAGTTTGTTACTTACTTAGAATTTTTTCATTAATCCTTGAACGAAATGTCTTTTTGTTTATTCAGCTGGTGAATTCAGGAAACAATTTGCTACTTCCTTACAATTTTTCCATAATTTCTTTAATGAAATTTTTGTATTGTGTATCCAAGAGGTGACCTCAAGAAAGAATTTGTTACTTACTTACAATTTTTTCATAGTTTCTTAAATGAAGTTTCTGCATTGTGTATCCAAGAGGTGATTTCAGGAACGAGTTTGTTACATGCTTACAATAGAAGTATTCTAAAGAATAAAGACGGGTTAAGCTTAAAGGTATTTATTGCTTAAACGTATTGACATATAGCTCAAAGAGACACACAAGGCCCAAAGAAACATACACAGCTCAAAGAGACACAAACAGCCCAAAGAGACAAACATAGACCAAAATGACTCAGACACCCCAAAAAGACACACAGTCCAACGAGACACACACAGCCTAACTCGCGAAAACAATAAAGAGTTTGTTACTTACTTAGAATTTTGTCATAATTTCTTGAACGAAATGTCTTTTTGTTTATCCAACAGGTGAATTCAAGAAAGAATTTACAACTTAGACTGAAAATTTTTTCATAATTTTTTGAATTTAATTTCTACATCGTGTATCTAAGTCATGAAAACAATAAAGAGTTTGTTACTTACTTTGAATTTTGTCATTAGTTTCTTGAACGAAATGTCTTTTTTTGTTTATCCAGCAGGTGAATTCAAAAAAGAATTTGCTACTTACTAACAACTTTTTCATATCCACGAGGTGACTTCATGAAAGAATTTGTTACTTGCTTAAAATTTTTTCATAATTTCTTAAATGAAATTTCTGCATTGTGTATCCATGAGGTAACTTCAAGAAAGAGTTTGTTACTTACTTAGAATTTTGTCATAATTTCTTTAACGAAATGTCTTTTTGTTTATCCAGCTGGTGAATTCAAGAAAGAATTTGCTATTTACTTACAATTTTTTCATAATTTCTTTAATGAAATTTCTGTATTGTGTATCCAAGAGGTGACCTCAAGAAAGAATTTGTTACTTACTTACAATTTTTTCATAGTTTCTTAAATGAAGTTTCTGCATTGTCTATCCAAGAGGTGACTTCAGGAACGAGTTTGTTACATGCTTACAATAGAAGTATTCTAAAGAATAAAGACGGGTTAAGCTTAAAGATATTTATTGCTTAAACGTATTGACACATAGCTCAAAGAGACACACAAGGCCCAAAGAAACATACACAGCTCAAAGAGACACAAACAGCCCAAAGAGACAAACATAGACCAAAAAGACTCAGACACCCCAAAAAGACACACAGTCCAACGAGACACACACAGACTAAAGAGACACACACATCACAAAGAGACACCCACAGCCAAAAGAGACACGAACAGCTCAAAGAGACATACAAGGCCCAGAGAGAAGCACACATCCAACAGAGAGACACAAAGCCCAAAACGACACAAACAGCCAAAAGAGGCACACACAGACCATAAAGATTCAAACTGCCCAAAGAGATATACAGACTAAAGAAAAACACACTGCCCAAAGAGACACACACAGGCTAAAGAGACAGACACACAGTCCGAAGAGACACACAAAGCCCAAAGAGACACACACACAGCTCAAAGAGACAAAAAAACACCAATACAGAGACATACATACCAAAAAGATTCAAACCCTCCAAAGAGACACACATTGCCCAAAGAGATACATATGGCCTCTAAGAGACAAAAACAACCAAAAAAAACACACACAGACCAAAAAGATTCAAACTGCCCAAAGAGACATACAGCCTAAAGAGACACACACACACACAGACCAAAATGACTCAAACACCGGAAACCTTTTTTGCAAACGTGGATAAAAAAGATTAAGCAACTCTTTTTTCTCGAAAGATCGCAAATTAAAGCCTTAAGTAACTGGGAATAGTGAATCCCAATTTACAAGAAAAGTTTTAGTGTGGGAACAGGGTCCTCCGAGTAAAAAAAGCCAAAAAATGGCCCAAGCACTCTCTTCGATCGGCTGGAAATTCTCGAGAATTGTTGCCTAGGCTAAGGGAATCATATATTTTTAGGATGAGGGAAGAAACAGAAGGTGTCTCAAAATGGGTACTTTTTTCAGTAATCACTTTGAAACTTACAGCCTCAAGTCCCTGGGAAAGAGGAATCTATTGTCAGAAAAATACGTATTGGTACAAATGGTTCGCCGAAAAAGAACTAAGAGCTTTTTTTTAGGCAAAGATTTGGAAAAACAAGAAGATTTCTAAATCGAGTTCAAAGTTAAATGTGGATTGAGTGAAAAGAACTTTAACGGAGACAAAAAATTTTGGAAAAAATGCTGCATCAATTCGTAACGTCAGAGGGTAGAAAAAATATTTTATCTATGTCTAATATATATACTATCCTTATATGTGAGCAATAATTTAATGTATATATATTCTATTTGTCGAAAACGGGTCCATATTTTTTCTGGAAAATTGGTATCTTGGGGTATTCTCGCATAAAAAAAACGATCTAGATAGGTCAGACCTCTGGGAAAAATTATTAAGGGCTTTCATTTCGGTTTTTACAATTGACGTCATGTACTATGTTAGTACATAATACAAGCATTTCTTATGATATCATATCATAAAGTTTAAGATTAGCCGAATATAAAGATAAAAGAAAAGATTATAAAAGGTTAATTAAAAGGGGAAAAAAAGAGTTTGAGATTAAGAAGAAACTGGATATTGCAAATTATTTTAGAAATAAAGATTTTAAGAAGTTTTGGGGTTATATAAGGAATGATATTGGAAATGAAAAAGAAAACACACAGGTGGCTCCAGACGCCAACTCATGGCCTGATTACCAAGAAAGCTTGGAAGGTGATTGCGCAGAATTACAAGAGGTAGCATATGCCACAGAGAGGGTTGTTTATCCTATGAAGGAACATGATTAGGATTTAGTAAGGGAAGTGAGTAATGATGAGGATAAGTTTGTATTCAAGAATTTAAAAGGAGGTTCGGCTGCGGGTGTTGATGGTGTACCAATAACGTTATTTAAGAATTTTCTTTCAATTTTTATGTCGATAATCGTTTTTCTTTGTAATAAGGTGTTAACTTCAGGACATTGGCCAAATGAGTGGAAGAGATCATTGCCTATGCCGCTTTTTAAGAGAGGTAACCCTAAGTTGCACAGGAATTATCGTTTAATATTGCTAGTCCCTGCTTTAAGTAAGATAATGGAGAAAATACTAGATACCATGCTTTCTAAATGGTTAAATAAAAATAACATCATACATGAAGACCAAGGAAGTTTTAGGACAGGGCACCGAACAGTAGATACAGTATTTATTTTAGAGGCATTAATTGATAAGTACGGAAAGGGAAAAACTTGTCTTTATGTGGGATTTCTTGACCTCCACAAGGCGTTCGAAAGTGTCGACAGGATGCCCTGTTTAAAGGATGCCCTGTTTAGAATTGGCCTCCCTCATTTGTTTGTGAGGTTGATAGTGAGTATGTATATTTGTGTGAGTGGAATCGTGCTAGTTGGTAACAGGTTTTCTAGGTTTTTTAATATTAAGCTGGGTGTAAAACAAGGCAGCACTCTTTCTCCTAAATTGTTTAACATTTGTTGATTATCTAGAGAATAGATGGGCTCCGAAAGTTAGTCTAGGGACCCATAAACTATCACTATTATTATTTGCAGATGATATTGCTTTGGTGGCTAGCACACCGCAAGATCTGCAGACGCTTTTGAGTCTTATAGAAGAATATTTGCAGATGAAAAGACTAAGGCTGAATGTTGAAAAGAGTGAAGTTGTTATTTTTAAAAAAAGGAAAACAAGTGGCGAAGATATATTATAAATTTAAATTTAATAATAAGGAAATGAAAGTAAGTAAAAGAATAAAATATTTAGGATTTGTTTTATCGGAAAATGGAAGTTTAAAGAGTCATGTTGATGAACTAATTAATTGAGGTAAAGTGGCCATGTCTGCAATTTTTAGAAATCCAACGATAATGGGAATTAAAAACCTAAAAATGCATAAAAGAATATTTAATACAAAAATTTTACCAGTATTATAATATAGAGCGGAGATTTGGGGTGGAGAAGTGGCACAGAAGATGGAGTCCCTCCAGCTCCAGCCTTATACAAGACTGTTTGGATTGCATCAGACAACTCATTCACAGGTTCTGAAAGGTGATATGGGCCTGTTTTCGTTAAAACTACGTAGGTCTATTTTGATGCTTAGATTTTGGTTGAAGATCATTAAGTGTAATTAAGAAAGACTAGTAAGTGCTGCTTATTATCAGATGTTGAGCTATGATTTGAAAACGTCATGGCCATCCCAAATTAAGTCATTACTGGAAAGAGTGGGAATGGCTTACTTATGGAATGACGGTCTTGGTTTCCCTGATCTACCAACAAATTTAGTAAGCCAGGTACGATTTATCTTAGAGGGTCAAGAAATTCAGTATTGGCAAGGGCTGGTTTTAAATTCTGCTACATTGAATCTTTATAATCAGGTTAAACCTAGTTTTGGAGAGGAAATTTATTTTAAATTCAATTTACCGGCTATGATTTTATGTCGATGGATTCAGCTTAGGGCGAATCGCCTTCGAATCCAGAGCAGGCAAATGGTGTTCGACAGGTGTATAGTACATCCTGATGGTCGGTATGTGTGTCCTCTTTGTAGGGACGAGGACGAAGATTTGGACCATTTTCTCCGAAAGTGCCCGGTGCTCTCTGATTTAAGGGAAAATTACTTACATGGGATTGTTTTGCTGCTTCCAAAAATTTTACAAAGTAGTAAT
This sequence comes from Artemia sp. Qi Xiang Cuo, assembly GCF_049724085.1. Taxonomy (NCBI): domain Eukaryota; kingdom Metazoa; phylum Arthropoda; class Branchiopoda; order Anostraca; family Artemiidae; genus Artemia; species Artemia sp. Qi Xiang Cuo. Next base: position 12,463,080 of record NC_142806.1, read on the forward strand.
CCAACCACAATATTTGGTATTGGTGCGTACATAGAGAAGGGATTAGAAAGACGGAAATGTTTTTACAATTAATTAATTTTACTTATATTGGATTCAAGATATTTTTTTGGTATTTTACCAGAAATCATTTTTTACCATGTATCACGTTAGTGTGCGTTTTGTAATTTGCTCTGTTGTAATTTTTCCATTTTTCTTAATCATTGAGTGTATATGGGTCTTGGGCTTTTTAAATACACGATCTATCTATCTATCTATAAGCATTTTTTTTATATGATGTCATGCATAACATTAATAAGATTATTGAGTTTCCAACGCAGCAGTTATTTATATAGTATAATATTTGTTGGAAGGCCCAAAAGACAAAAATTTGCAGTTGCTGTCATAGGCAGCGCGCTAGCGCTGCTTAAGTAAAGAACGAAGTGAGCACAGTGTGTTTTTTTTTGTTTTTGTTTTTTTCTCCATACCCGGGCACTTCGTATCGAAGGAATTGTCGTAGAAACTTCGAAAAGGGCTCATTCGATTGGAAATTGGAGTGGCTAGTGCCCTTTTTAATAGTCGAAAGTGATTGGAGGGCAACTAGCCCCCCCACGCCCATCATTCCCCCAAACACATCCAATCCAAAATTTTGAGATAACTATTTTGTTCAGCGTAGTTGATTTCCAAATAGAAAATATCTTTTTGAGGAGCACACTCCCCCACAACCTTCAGGGCAAGTGTTTTAAGTTATGCCCTGAAGGCATATAAGATCAATGTTGAAACAATGTACAGTTTATTTTTTTTTCTTTAAAGCAGGGCACTTCAAATAGAAGGGGTCGTCGTAGAGACTTCAAAAGGGGTTCATTCGATTTGAAATTGAAAGGTCTAGTGCCCTTTTTAATGGTCGAATGTGATTGTAGGGCAACTAGCCCCCCCACGCCGATCATTCCCCCAAACACATCCAATTGAAATTTTGAGATAGCCATTTTGTTCAGCGTAGTTGAATTCCAGACAGAAAATATGTTTTTGAGGAGTTCACTCCCCTGCAACCCTCAGGGCAAGGGTTTTGATTTATGCCCTGGGGGCATATAAGGTTTTTATAGAATGTGTTGCAGTAGAAACTTCAAAACAGGCTCATTCAATTGGAAATTCAAAGGGTTAGTGCCTTTTTTAATGGTCGAAAGTGATTAGAGGGCAACTAGCCCCCCCCCCACACCCATCATTCCCCCAAACACATCCAATCAAAATTGTGAGATAGCCATTTTGTTCAGCGTAGTTGATTTCCGTATAGACATTATACTTTTGAGGAGGACACTCCCCCACAACCCTCAGGGCAAGGGTTTTAAGTTATGCCCTGGGGCATATAAGGTTTTTCTTGAAGGCGTTGTCGTAGAAACTTCGAAACAGGCTCATTAGTAGTAAGTCATATAAAGGTTAAAAACTTACATTCAAACTTACGCCTGAGGCATGGATATGTGTGTAAGTTTTCAAGTAATTGGGTTACCAGGGTCATTTGCCTATTATAATGACCTTCCGGTTTTTCTGGTAGGTAATTCTAATCTAGAGGTCAATACATCTTTCAAAGAGGAACGAGTACGCAATACCGGTCCTAGTGTGATTGATTTTTTGGACAATTGCCTTTAGTCAAGAATGGTTTGTTAGGAGTGTGTTATTGCTAAAGCTAGCTATCATTGGAAAAAAGGGGTATAAAGCTTTTTTTTTTTGATAAAAATTGCACAATGAACGTATCGTTTGACGTGGGCATTTCTTATGAGCCAATCAGAGGTTGTTCAATATACGAAAACTTGATTTGTGGTTGAGATTTGAATAAAAGAAATTGTTATGTTATTTGCTTGCGTGTATAGGAATTCCCATGTTATTTGCTTGCAGTTATAGATATTCCTTTGTTATTTGCTTGCATGTATAGGAATTCCAATGTTATTTGCTTGCATGTATAGGAATTCCCTTGTTATTTGCTTGCATGTATAGGAATTCCCATGTTATTTGCTTGCGTGTATAGGAATTCCCATGTTATTTGCTTGCATGTATAGGAATTCCCTTGTTATTTGCTTGCATGTATAGGAATTCCCATGTTATTTGCTTGCATGTATAGGAATTCCTATGTTATTTGCTTGCTTGTATAGGAATTCCCATGTTATTTGCTTGCTTGTATAGGAATTCCCTTGTTATTTGCTTGCATGTATTGGAATTCACAAGATAATTGCTTGCGTGTATAGGAATTCCCTTGTTATTTGCTTGCATGTATAGGAATTCCCATGTTATTTGCTTGCGTGTATAGGAATTCCCTTGTTATTTGCTTGCATGTATAGGAATTCCCAGGTTATTTGTTTGCGCGTATAGGAATTCCCATGTTATCTGCTTGCATGTATAGGAAGTCCCATGTTATTTGCTTGCATGTATAGGAATTCCCATGTTATTTGCTTGCGTGTATAGGAATTCCCATGTTATTTGCTTGCATGTATAGGAATTCCCATGTTATTTGCTTGCATGTATAGGAATTCCAAGGTTATTTGCTTGCTTGCATAGGAATTCCCTTGTTATTTGCTTGCATGTATAGGAATTCCCATGTTATTTGCTTGCTTGCATAGGAATTCCAATGTTATTTGCTTGCGTGTATAGGAATTCCCATGTTATTTGCTTGCTTGTATAGGAAGTCCCTTGTTATTTGCTTGCGTGTATAGGAAGTCCCATGGGCTGAGCGTGAGTGTTTAGGAAGGCCCTTGTGATGTGCGTGCTTGTATAGGAATTCCCTTTTTATGTTCTTGCGTGTATAGAAAGTCCCATGTTATGTGCTTGCACGTATAAGAATTGACTTGATATTTGCTTACGTGTATATGAATCCTCTTGCTATTTTCTTTAGTGTATATGAACCCACATGTTATTTGAATGAGTGCAAAGTACTTCCAACGTTATTTTGATGCAGTTAATAGGACTAACATTTTACTTTTATGGAGTTAATCTTACGTCAAAGGTGTTTTTAGTGAATTTATCGTAATCCCCATGTTATTTGCTTGCATTTATATGAATTCCCATGTTATTTGCTTGCTTGTATAGTAATTCCCTTGTTATTTGATTGACTGTATTGGATTTACCATGTTATTTGCTTGCATGTATAGGAATTCCCATGTTATTTGCTTGCTTATATCGGAACTCCCTTGTTATTTGCTTGCATGTATAGGAATTCCCATGTTATTTGCTTGCATGTATAGGAATTCGTATGTTATTTGCTTGCGTGTATAGGAATTCCCATGTTATTTGCTTGCGTGTATAGGAAATCCCATGTTATTTGCTTACATGTATAGGAAATCCCAAGTTATATTCTTGCGTGTATAGGAATTCCCTGGTTATTTGCTTGCTTGTATAGGAATTCCCAGGTTATTTGCTTGCTTGTATAGGAATTCCCTTGTTATTTGCTTGCATGTATAGGAATTCCCATGTTATTTGCTTGCGTGTATAGGAATTCCCATGTTATTTGCTTACATGTATAGGAAATTCCATGTTATTTGCTTGCATTTATAGGAATTGTCACGTTATTTTGATTGCGTGTATAGGAATTCTCATGTTATTTGCTTGCGTGTATATGAATTCCCATGTTATTTGCTTGCATGTCTGTGTGAGCCTCTTTTGGCTGTTTGTGTCTTTTCGGGCATTGTGTCTCTCTGTTAGATGTGTGCGTCTCTTGTCTCTTTGGGCTGTGTGTCTCTTTGAGCTGTTTGAGTCTTTTTGGTCTGTTTGTGTGTCTCTTTGACCTGTTTGAGTCTTTTTGATCTGTTTGTGTCTCTTTGGGCTGTTTGAGTCTTTTTTGGGCTGTGTTTGTCTCTTTGGGATTCTTTATCTTTGTGATGTGTTTGTTTATTTTTTATATGTGTATCTCTTTGTGATGTTTGAGTCAGTTTGGTCTGTGTGTGTGTCTTTAGGCTGTTTGTGTCTCTTAGGGGTCGTGTGTGCCTCTTTGGGCTATGTTTGTCTCTTTGGGACGTTTGAATCTTTTGGTCTGTAAGTGTCTGTTTGGGGGGTTTTTTTTTTTGGTCTGTGGTGGGTTCTTGTGTCGGGGTGAGTCTCTGGTGTGGCGGTGTATCATTTTTGGGTGTTTTTCTTTGTTAGCTTTGGGGGGCACGGTTAGCTGTTGTATGCTTTTTTGGGCTGCTTGGTTCTCGTTGTGCGTATTGCTCTGTTGACGGTTTGTGTTTCTGTTGTCTCAGTTTTTCTACGTGTTCTTTCTTTTTCATTGTGTTCTGTGTGTGTGTGTGTGTCTATTTAGGCTGTATGTCTCTTTGGGCAGTTTGAATCTTTTTGGTCTGTGTGTGTTTCTTTTGGCTGTTTGTGTCTCTTAGAGGTCATGTGTGTCTCTTTGGGCAATGTGTGTCTCTTTGGAGTGTTTGAATCTTTTTGGTATGTATGTCTCTGTATGGGTGTTTTTTTGTCTCTTTGAGCTGTGTGTGTGTCTCTTTGAGCTGTGTGTGTGTCTCTTTGGTCTTTGTGTGTCTCTTCGGACTGTGTTTATGTCTCTTTAGACTGTGTGTGTATCTTTCGGCTGTGGATTTCTCTTTAGTCTGTATATCTCTGTGGGCAGTTTGAATCTTTATGGTCTGTGTGTGCCTCTTTTGGCTGTTTGTGTCGTTTTGGGCTTTGTGTCTCTCTGTTGGATGTGTGCTTCTCTTTGGGCCGTGTACGTCTCTTTGAGCTGTATGTGTCTCTTTGGGCTGTGGGTGTCTCTTTGTGATGTGTGTGTCTCTTTAGGCTGTGTGTGTCTCGTTGGACTGTGTGTCTTTTGGGGGTGTCTGAGTCTTTTTGGTCTATGTTTGTCTCTTTGGGCTGTTTGTGTCTCTTTGAGCTGTGTATGTTTCTTTGGGCCTTGTGTGTCTCTTTGAGCTATGTGTCAATACGTTTAAGCAATAAATATCTTTAAGCTTAACCCGTCTTTATTCTTTAGAATAGTTCTATTGTAAGCATGTAACAAACTCGTTCCTGAAGTCACCTCTTGGATACACAATGCAGAAACTTCATTTAAGAAACTATGAAAAAATTGTAAGTAAGTAACAAATTCTTTCTTGAGGTCACCTCTTGGATACACAATACAAAAATTTCATTAAAGAAATTATGAAAAAATTGTAAGTAAGTAGCAAATTCTTTCTCGAATTCACCAGCTGGATAAACAAAAAGAAATTTCGTTCAAGAAATTATGACAAAATTCTAAGTAAGTAACAAACTCTTTCTTGAAGTTACCTCACGGATACACAATGCAGAAATTTCATTTAAGAAATTATGAAAAAATTTTAAGCAAGTAACAAACTCTTTCATGAAGTCGCCTAGTGGATATGAAAAAATTGCTAGTAAGTATTAAATTCTTTTTTGAATTCACCTGCTGGATAAACAAAAAAAAAGACATTTCGTTGCAGAAACTATGACAAAATTCCAAGTAAGTAAAAAACTCTTTATTGTTTTCATGACTTAGATACACGATGTAGAAATTAAATTCAAGAAATTATGAAAAAATTCTCAGTCTAAGTAGTAAATTCTTTCTTGAATTCACCTGTTTGATAAACAAAACGACATTTCGTTCAAGAAATTATGACAAAATTCTAATTAAGTAACAAACTATTTATTGTTTTCGCGAGTTAAATAAACTATGTAGATATTAATTTCAAGAAATTATGAAAAAATTCTCAGTAAGTAACTATTTCTTTCTTGAAGTCAACTCGTAAGTAACAATTTCATTATTGATTATGAAAAAATTCTCAGTCTAAGTATCAAATTCTTTCTTGAATTCACCAGTTGGATAAACAAAAAAGACATTTCGTTCAAGAAATTATGACAAAATTCTAAGTAAGTAACAAACTCTTTATTGTTTTCACGAGTTAGAAAAACGATGTAGAAATTAATTTCAAGAAATTATGAAAAATTCTCAGTAAGTAACCATTTCTTTCTTGAAGTCAACTCTTGGATACACAGTACGGAAATTTCATTCAAGAAATTATGAAAATATTTGTAAGTAAGTAACAAACTCTTTATTGATTTCACCTCTTGGATATACAGTACAGATACTTCATTCAAGAAATTATGAAAAAATCACAAGTAAGTAACTTTTTTTTCTCTTTATCACAAACAATTTTCACTTAGCTAAATGATGTAGAAATTTAATTCAAGAAATTATGAAAAAATTTCTCAGTAAGTAACAATTTCTTTCTTGAAGTCAACTCTTAGATACACAATACGGGAATTTCATTCAAGAAATTATTAAAAAATTTTAACTAAGTAGAAAATTCTTTCTTGAATTCACTTTTTGAATAAACAAAAAGACATTCCATTCAAGAAATTATGACAAAATTCTAAGTAAGTAACAAACTCTTTATTGTTTTCATGAGTTAGATATAAGACGTAGAAATTAAATTCAAGAAATTATGAAAAAATTCTCAGTCTAAGTAGCAAATTATTTCTTGAATTAACCTTTTGTATAAAAAAAAAGACATTTATTTAAAGAAATTATGAAAAAATTATAAGTAAGTAACAAACTCTTTATTGTTTTCACGAGTTAGATATACGATGTAGAAATTAAATTCAAGAAATTATGAAAAAATTCTCAGTCTAAGTAGCAAATTCATTCTTGAATTCACCTGTTGGATAAACAAAAAGACATTTCGTTCAAGAAATTATGACAAAATTCTGTGTGTGTGTCATCTCTGTGGGTGTGTTGTCTAAAAAACCAGTCTGGTTGAAAACGTGGAGTTTTCGTACTGCTCACTTTTTGCAATGTGTAGGAAGCAGTGGGGAATCCCCGCTCATTTGGAAAGGTGCCAAGGATAGGCTTTCAAATAGCAGGTAGTTTCAAAACGTGTTTAATCACGTTTCTCGAGTGAAGTATCTGTACTGTATATTCAAGAGGTGAAATCAATAAAGAGATTGTTACTTACTTACTTACAAATACTTTTATAATTTCTTGAATGAAATTTCCGTATTGTCTATCTAAGAGTTGACTTCAAGAAAGAAATTGTTACTTACTGAGAATTGTTTAACAATTTCTTGAATTAAATTCCTACATCATGCAGCTAAGTGAAAATTGTTTGTGATAAAGAGAAAAAAAAGTTACTTACTTGCTATTGTTTCATAATTTCTTGAATGAAGTATCTGTAATGTACATACAAGTGGTCGAATCAATAAAGAATTTGTTACTCATAAATATTTTCATAATTTATTGAATGAAATATCCGTACTGTTTATCCATGAGTTGCCTTCAAGAAATAAATGGTTACTTACTGAGAATTTTTTCATAATTTATTGAAATTAATTTCTACATCGTTTATCTAACTCGTGAAAACAATAAAGAGTTTGTTACTTACTTAGAATTTTGTCATATTTTCTTGAAAGAAATGTCTTTTTGTTTATCCAACAGGTGAATTCAAGAATGAATTTGCTACTTAGACTGAGAATTTTTTCATAATTTCTTGAAATTAATTTCTACATCGTATATCTAACTCGTGAAAACAATAAAGAGTTTGTTACTTACTTAGAATTTTGTCATAATTTCTTGAATTAAATGTCTTTTTGTTTATTAAAAAAGTGAATTCAATAAAGAATTTGCTACTTAGTTACAATTTTTTCAAAATTTCTTGAATGAAATTCCCGTATTGTGTATCTAAGAGTTGACTTCAAGAATGAAATTGTTACTTACTGAGAATTTTTTCATAATTTCTTTAATTAAATTTATGCATCATGTAGCTAATTTAAAATTGTTTGTGATAAATAGAAAAAAAAGTTACTTACTTGAGATTTTTTCATAATTTCTTGAATGAAGTATCTGTACTGTATATCCAAGAGGTGGAATCAATAAAGAGTTTGTTACTTATTTACAAATATTTTCATAATTTCTTGAATGAAATCTCCGTACTGTGTATCCAAGAGTTGACTTCAAGAAAGAAATGGTTACTTACTGAGAATTTTTTCATAATTTCTTGAAATTAATTTCTACAACGTTTATCTAACTCGTGAAAACAATAAAGAGTTTGTTACTTACTTAGAATTTTGTCATAATTTCTTGAACGAAATGTCTTTTTGTTTATCCAACAGGTGAATTCAAGAAGGAATTTGCTACTTAGACTGAGAATTTTTTCATAATTTCTTGAATTTAATTTCTACATCATATATCTAACTCGTGAAAACAATAAAGAGTTTGTTACTTACTTAGAATTTTGTCATAATTTCTTGAACGAAATGTCTTTTTGTTTATCCAACAGGTGAATTCAAGAAAGAATTTGCTACTTAGACTGAGAATTTTTTCATAATTTCTTGAATTTAATTTCTAAATCGTATATCTAACTCGTGAAAACAATAAAGAGTTTTTTACTTATTTAGAATTTTGTAATAATTTATTTAATGGAATTTCTTTTTGTTTATTCAAAAAGTGAATTCAAGAAATAATTTGCTACTTAGTTACAATTTTTTCATAATTTCTTGAATGAAATTCCCGTATTGTGTATCTAAGAGTTGACTTCAAGAAAGAAATTGTTACTTACTGAGAATTTTTTCATAATTTCTTGAATTAAATTTCTACATCATGTAGCTAAGTGAAAATTGTTTGTGATAAAGAGAAAAAAAGTTACTTACTTGCGATTTTTTCATAATTTCTTGAATGAAGTATCTGTACTGTATATCCAAGAGGTGGAATCAATAAAGAGTTTTTTACTTACTTACAAATATTTTAATAATTTCTTGAATGAAATTTCCGTACTGTGTATCCAAGAGTTTACTTCAAGAAAGAAATGGTTACTTACTGAGAATTTTTCATAATTTCTTGACATTAATTTCTACATCGTTTTCCTGACTCGTGAAAACAATAAAGAGTTTGTTACTTACTTAGAATTTTGTCATAATTTCTTGAACGAAATGTCTTTTTTGTTTATCCAACAGGTGAATTCAAGAAAGAATTTGCTACTTAGACTGAGAATTTTTTCATAATCAAGAAAGAAATTGTTACTTACGAGTTGACTTCAAGAAAGAAATAGTTACTTACTGAGAATTTTTTCATAATTTCTTGAAATTAATTTCTACATCGTCTATCTAACTCGCGAAAACAATAAAGAGTTTGTTACTTACTTAGAATTTTGTCATAATTTCTTGAACCAAATGTCTTTTTATTTATCCAACAGGTGAATTCAAGAAAGAATTTGCTACTTAGACTGAGAATTTTTTCATAATTTCTTGAATTTAATTTCTACATCGTGTATCTAAGTAATGAAAACAATAAAGAGTTTGTTACTTACTTTGAATTTTGTCATTAGTTTCTTGAACGAAATGTCTTTTTTTGTTTATCCAGCAGGTGAATTCAAAAAAGAATTTGCTACTTACTAACAACTTTTTCATATCCACGAGGTGACTTCATGAAAGAGTTTGTTACTTGCTTACAATTTTATCATAATTTCTTAAATGAAGTTTCTGCATTGTGTATCCATGAATTAACTTCAAGAAAGAGTTTGTTACTTACTTATAATTTTGTCATTATTTCTTGAATGAAATGTCTTTTTGTTTATCCAGCTGGTGAATTCAGGAAAGAATTTGCTACTTACTTACAATTTTTTCATAATTTATTTAATGAAATTTCTGTATTGTGTATCCAAGAGGTGACATCAAGAAAGAATTTGTTACTTACTTAGAATTTTTTCATAGTTTATTAAATGAAGTTTCTGCATTGTGTATCCAAGAGGTGACTTTAGGAACGAGTTTGTTACATGCTTACAATAGAACTATTCTAAAGAATAAAGACGGGTTAAGCTTAAAGATATTTATTGCTTAAACGTATTGACACATAGCTCAAAGAGACACACAAGGCCCAAAGAAACATACACAGCTCAAAGAGACACAAACAGCCCAAAGAGACAAACATAGACCAAAAAGACTCAGACACCCCAAAAAGACACACAGTCCAACGAGACACACACAGCCTAACTCGCGAAAACAATAAAGAGTTTGTTACTTACTTAGAATTTTGTCATAATTTCTTGAACGAAATGTCTTTTTGTTTATCCAACAGGTGAATTCAAGAAGGAATTTGCTAATTAGACTGAGAATTTTTTAATAATATATTGAATTTAATTTCTAAATCGTATATCTAAGTCATGAAAACAATAAAGAGTTTGTTACTTACTTTGAATTTTGTCATTAGTTTCTTGAACGAAATGTCTTTTTTTGTTTATCCAGCAGGTGAATTCAAAAAAGAATTTGCTACTTACTAACAATTTTTTCATATCCACGAGGTGACTTCATGAGAGAGTTTGTTACTTGCTTAAAAATTTTTCATAATTTCTTAAATGAAATTTCTGCATTGTGTATCAATGAGGTAACTTCAAGAAAGAGTTTGTTACTTACTTAGAATTTTGTCATAATTTCTTGAACGAAATGTCTTTTTGTTTATCCAGCTGGTGAATTCAAGAAAGAATTTGCTATTTACTTACAATTTTTTCATAATTCACTTAATGAAATTTCTGTATTGTGTATCCAAGAGGTGACCTCAAGAAAGAATTTGTTACTTACTTACAATTTTTTCATAGTTTCTTAGATGAAGTTTCTGCATTGTGTATCCAAGAGGTGACTTCAGGAACGAGTTTGTTACATGCTTACAATAGAACTATTCTAAAGAATAAAGACGGGTTAAGCTTAAAGATATTTATTGCTTAAACGTATTGACACATAGCTCAAAGAGACACACAAGGCCCAAAGAAACATACACAGCTCAAAGAGACACAAACAGCCCAAAGAGACCAACATAGACCAAAAAGACTCAGACACCCCAAAAAGACACACAGTCCAACGAGACACACACAGCCTAACTCGCGAAAACAATAAAGAGTTTGTTACTTACTTAGAATTTTGTCATAATTTCTTGAACGAAATGTCTTTTTGTTTATCCAACAGGTGAATTCAAGAAAGAATTTGCTACTTAGACTGAGAATTTTTTCATAATCTCTTGAATTTAATTTCTACATCGTGTATCTAAGTCATGAAAACAATAAAGAGTTTGTTACTTACTTTGAATTTTGTCATTAGTTTCTTGAACGAAATGTCTTTTTTTGTTTATCCAGCAGGTGAATTCAAAAAAGAATTTGCTACTTAATAACAATTTTTTCATATCCACGAGGTGACTTCATGAGAGAGTTTGTTACTTGCTTAAAAATTTTTCATAGTTTATTAAATGAAATTTCTGCATTGTGTATCCATGAGGTAAATTCAAGAAAGAGTTTGTTACTTACTTAGAATTTTGTCATAATTTCTTGAATGAAATGTCTTTTTGTTTATCCAGCTGGTGAATTCAAGAAAGAATTTGCTACTTACTTACAATTTTTTCATAATTTCTTTAATGAAATTTCTGTATTGTGTATCCAAGAGGTGACCTCAAGAAAGAATTTATTACTTACTTACAATTTTTTCATAGTTTCTTAAATGAAGTTTCTGCATTGTGTATCCAAGAGGTGACTTCAGGAACGAGTTTGTTACATGCTTACAATAGAACTATTCTAAAGAATAAAGACGGGTTAAGCTTAAAGATATTTATTGCTTAAACGTATTGACACATAGCTCAAAGAGACACACAAGGCCCAAAGAAACATACACAGCTCAAAGAGACACAAACAGCCCAAAGAGACAAACATAGACCAAAAAGACTCAGACACCCCAAAAAGACACACAGTCCAACGAGACACACACAGCTTAAAGAGACACACACATCACAAAGAGACACCCACAGCCCAAAGAGACACATACAGCTCAAAGAGACGTACACGGCCCAGAGAGAAGCACACATCCAACAGAGAGACACAAAGCCCAAAACGACACAAACAGCCAAAAGAGGCACACACAGACCATAAAGATTCAAACTGCCCAAAGAGATATACAGCCTAAAGAAAAACACACTGCCCAAAGAGACACACACAGGCTAAAGAGCCATACACACAGTCCGAAGAGACACACAAAGCCCAAAGAGACACACACACAGCTCAAAGAGACAAAAAACGCCCATACAGAGACATACATACCAAAAAGATTCAAACCCTCCAAAGAGACACACATTGCCCAAAGAGACACACATGGCCTCTAAGAGACAAAAACAGCCAAAAGAAACACACACAGACCATAAAGATTCAAACTGCCAAAAGAGATATACAGCCTAAAGAGACACACACACACAAATACCAAAATGACTCAAACAGCCCAAAGAGACACACATACCCCAAAGAAACACACACAGCCCAAAGAGACAGAAGCCCAAAGAGACAAACACAGCCCAAAAAAGACTCAAACATCTCAAAGAGACACAAACAGATCAAAAAGACTCAAACAGTCCAACGAGACACACAGCCCAAAGAGACGCACAAAGCCCAAAGAAACACACACAGACCAAAAAAAAACCCGCCCATACAGACACATACAGACCAAAAGATTCAAACGTCCCAAAGAGACACACATAGCCCAAAGAGGCACATACGACCCCTAAGAGACACAAACAGCCAAAAGAAAGACACACAGACCAAAATGACTCAAACAGCCCAAAGAGATACACATAGCCCAAAGAAACACAGACAGCCCAAAGAGACAGAAGCCCAAAGAGAAAAACACAGCCACAAAAAGAATCAAACAGCAAAAAGAGACAAAAACAGATCAAAAACACTCAAACATATCAATTATAAAAAAAAACAGAAAAAAAACTCTCATAAAGCTAAAATATACACAAAGCACAAAGAGACAAGAGACGAACACATCCAACAGAGAGACACAATGCCCAAAAAGACAAAAACAGCCAAAAGAGGCTCACACAGACATGCAAGCAAATAACATGGGAACTCCTATACACGCAAGCAAATAACATGAGAATTCCTATACACGCAAGCAAAAAAACTTGACAATACCTAAAAATGCAAGCAACAAACATGGGATTTCCTATACATGCAAGCAAATAACATGGGAATTCCTATACACGCACGCAAATAACATCGGAATTCCTATACATGCAAGCAAATAACAAGGGAATTCCTATACAAGCAAGCAAATAACATGGGAATACCAATACAATAAAGCAAAAAACAACGTAATTAATAAACACTAAAGCAAAAAACTTGGGAATACCTATACATGAAAGCAAATAACAAGGGAATTCCTATACACGCAAGCACATAACATGGGAATTCCTATACACGCAAGCAAATAACATTGGAATTCCTATACATGCAAGCAAATAACATGGGAATTCCTATACACGCAAGCAAATAACAAGGGAATTCCTATGCAAGCAAGCAAATAACATGGGAATTCATATACATGCAAGCAAATAACATGTGAATTCCTATAAACCAAATCAAAGAACAGGGGAATTCATATACAAGCAAGCAAATAACATGGGAATTCCTCTACAAGCAAGCACATAACATGGGAATTCCTATACATGCAAGCAAATAACATGGGAATTCCTATACACGCAAGCAAATAACATGGGAATTCCTATACACGCAATCAAAATAACTTGGCAATTCTTATACATGCAAGCAAATAACCTGGGAGTTTCTATACATGCAAGCAAATAACATGGGAATTCATATACAAGCAAGCAAATAACCTGGGAATTCCTATACATGCAAGCAAATAACATGGGAATTCCTATACATTAAAGCACATAACAAGGGAATTCCTATACAAGCACGCAAATAACAAGGGAATCCCTTTACTAGCAAGCAAATAACATGGGAATTCCTATACATGCAAGCAAATAACAAGGGACTTCCTATACACGCAAGAAAATAACATGGGAATTCCTATACACGCAAGCACATAACAAGGGAATTCCTATACATGCAAGCAAATAACATGGGAATTCCTATACATGCAAGCAAATAACAAGGGAATTCCTATGCATGCAATCTAATAACATTGGATTTACTATACATTCAAGCAAATAAGCTGGAAACTCCTATACATGCAAGCAAATAACATGAGAATTCCTATACACGCAAGCAAATAACATGGGAATTCCTAGACACGCAAGCAAATAACATGGGAATTCCTATACATGCAAGCAAATAACATGGGAATTCCTATACACGCAAGCAAATAACATAACCATTTCTTTATTCAAATCTCAACTACAAATCAAGTTATCGTATGTTGAACAACTTCTGATTGGCTCATAAAAAAAGCCCACGTCAAACGATACATTCATTGTGCAATTTTTATCAAAAACAAAAAGCTTTATACCCCTTTTTTCCAATGAGAGTTAGCTTTAGCAACAACACACTCCTAACAAACTATTCTTGACTAAAGGCAATTGTCCAAAAAATCAATCACACTAGGACCGGTATTGCGTACTCGTTCCTCTTTGAAAGATGTATTGACCTCTAGATTAGAATTACCTACCAGAAAAACCGGAAGGTCATTGTAATAGGCAAATGACCCTGGTAACCCAATTACTTGAAAACTTACACACATATCCATGCCTCAGGCGTAAGTTTGAATGTAAGTTTTTAACCTTTATATGACTTACTACTCTCATTCGATTCGAAATTCAAAGGGCTAGTGCCCTTTTCAATGGTCGAAAGTGATTGGAAGGCAACTAGCACCCCCCCCCACGCCCGTCCTTCCCCCAAAAACATCCAATCAAAACTGTGAGATAGCCATTTTGTTCAACGTAGTTTATTTCCAGATAGAAAATATCTTTTTGAGGAGGACACTCCCCCACAACCCTCAGGGCAAGGGCTTTAAGTTATGCCCTGAGGGCATATAAGGTTTTATAGAAGGCGTTATCGTAGAAACTTCAAAAAAGGGCTCATTCGATTTGAAATTCAAAGGGCTATTGCCGTTTTTAATAGTCGAAAGTGATTTATAATATTTTTTGTTGTTGTTGTTGTTTAGACCAGGGCACTTCGTATCGAAGGAGTTGTCGTGGGAACTTCAAAAGGGGATCATTCGTTTGAAAATAGAAAGGGCTGATGCCCTTTTTAATATTCGAAAGTGGTTGGAGGGCAACTAATCCCCCTTCCACTCCCACCCTCCCATTTGCCCATTATGTTAAATTCTAAAGGTTGCCTTAAGATTAAATCAAAATGCACTGTGATAATGCTAATTCCCAATAAGGCATCTCAGCAGTATCCCAAGAACGACTGAGGGTATTATATTCCATCTTTCGAGTCTACTTCTGCTCTTAAAATTTAACCAAATCCAATTATTGTAAGTGTATCCAAGCTATCAAAGAAAGTAAACAGATTTCTTTTGCGAATGAGATTAATTTTTCTATTTCGGGTCAACTAGTGAAGGTATGAAACTAAGTTAAACAGCACTATTTGTGTCCAGATTTTTAAAAGGGTGTATATTGTTAAAAATTGCTGAAAATTTTTCTTCAGCATACAAATAGCAGGCCAAACTATAAAGTCTTTAAAAAAGCGCAAGGATTTAAAGTATTATTTTCTTTTTACCTGAAAATACTATGTCAATATAAAACGAACAGATATAAATTAAAAAAAATTTTCCGCAAAATAAGATTTTCAAGAAAAGTAAAGAACTCTACTAAACAAAAAATGAGCAAAAATAAAATCAAATAATCTACCAAGCTCGAAACTACCACAAATCAGCATCGATAAATAAATGAAACCCGAAACGAACAGAAATTACAATAAATAACCGAGTCATACTCAAAACGAGCAGAAATTAACATAAGTTGGGTGCGAAACCTCTATGCCTTCCCAAGGCCAGAACAGAATTTGCACTTTACTTAAGAAATACAAATAAGTATGCATTGTTAGTTTAATATCCATGTACTGGTATTTAGTAATCAAAATATTAATATTACTTGATTTACTAAAGTTATAACCGTAAAAACATTTATATTTTTTTCAGTAAAGTGCAAATTTTGTTCTGGCCTTGGGAAGGCATAGGATTTTTGCACCCAACTTATGTTAATTTCTGCTCGTTTTGAGTTTGACTCGGTTATTTATTTTAATATCTGTTCGTTTTGGGTTTAATTTATTTATTGATGCTGATTTGTGGTAGTTTCGAGCCTGGTATATTATTTGATTTTATTTTTGCTCATTTTTTGTTTAATTACTTTTCCTTTTTTACTATTTTACTATTTTACTATTTTTTACTTTTTAATTACTTGTTCTTTACTTTTCTTTGAAAAACTTATTTTGTGGAAAAAGTTTTTTTAATTAATTACTATAAATGATGATTCTTTGGAACCAACACATGAACTATCAAATGTGATAAGATGTGAAATTCAACAACCTGGACCATCAGTTGTGACAACACCAATAAAGACAGCTAAAGCAAAGGCCATTGCTAAATTGTCTGAAGTAATCAAAATCCAAAAAGTGTCAAAAATGAAAATGAAGAGCAAAGACACGGGCGGTTAAAAGATATGCGAAAACGAGAATTAGAACGTGTTTAAAATGAAAATGAAGAGCAAAGACGTTTGCGGTTAGAAGATATACGACACTGAGCAAGTGAGCGAGTCAAAAATAAAAAATTAAGAGCAAAGACACGCGGTTAGAAGAAATGTGACACCGAGCATGTGAGCAAGTCAAAATTGAAAATGAAGAGCAAAGACACACGCAATTAGAACAAATGTGACACCGAACATGTGAGCGAGTCAATGAGAATAAACCTGGACAGTGAGAATCAAAACGAGTCAAAATTGAAAATGATAGCGATGATGATTGGGCTTGGGATTTTGACATGGATGAGGTCATCAATGCCTTCCATAGCTTTATTAAAAAAAAAGGTTCGGCGATATGTATTTCATAATGATGAAAGATAAGCCGGGGTAAAACAAACCAAACAAACTGAAAATGATAGCGATGATGATTGGATTTTGTATTTTAATATGAATAATTTCATCAATGCCTACCATACCTTTGAAAATCAAAAATATGGACTAGATAAATCGTTGGAAGAAAAAGAAGTGTTTGTCCCACCAACTAAACAATTAAAAGAAACAAAGGTTCGGTGATATGTCTTTCATAATGACAAAATACAAGCCAAGGCAAAAGTTAAATGTCCAATAAAAAAAATGTAATTTTATAAAGGCTACACTTCTAATTTAAGCGTTTGACGAGTTAGCATACCCTAAAAATAATGATCTCATAACAAATAAATGCAAAAATATTTTTAATGAAATAACGACACGAAGAATATTCATATGAAAATATGTTACATACGTTATTATACATTACCAATGTTAAACAATTTCGGACATTTTGAATTTGTTCCATAAAATAATTCATCATGTTCTCTCTTGATGCAGTAGCTACTCTCTTCTCTTAGTTTGTAACCAGTAGCATAACCCTTAATACATTTTGAGTCATACACTATTTTTACTGGTGTGTCACCTACAGGCACATTATGCGTTTAATCTTTGGTGTTATTAGATTCATTGACTATATGATCAATAGTAGTAATAATGTTCACTTGCCCTTTATTTTCCATCAATTTGTCTTTAAATTCATTAGTAATATTGTCTACCAATGATCTTTTATTTTGCCTGTGATTTCACTGTCTATTATAAAATTATTTTTATACAGGTAACAATTCTGGCACGTAGACAAGATATGGTTAATGACAATTGTGCAGGAGTATGCCTATCTTCTTCTTGTCTTTTTTAGGATGCTAATACCATAAGGTTTGTGATAGGATCTACCAACAGGTAACGTGTTACCACTAACAGTAGCAAGAAGTTGTCCCCCGTCATCGACAATTATTTTTATGTTTGCATTCTCTTTGAGCACTATCATCTCTGGAAGTGATACTCTAGCAAATCCACCATCAACAATGTTGAGTCTCTTCGGTACTCCAAAGAAATCTAAACTTTCACTGTCATGACAACGCACGCATACATTTTCAATAGTGTTACCACTAGTACTTGTTTCGTAGTTCAAATATTTGTCTTTATCAGCATTCAACGCAACGATGAATTCATCAAGTGTATACAGTTTTTTCGAATAATTCATCTTCGCTTAAAAAAACATAAGATGGAACTGTTTATCCTTCCAATGTACGAGAAATACTGATTTAATACATACAATAAACTAGGTAGTGTCGATAAACAGCCATAGAGCAACACTGGTACAGCCGAGTAGTGTCGATGAGCAGCCACAGAGTACCATTGGTACTGCCGAATAAATAATAAAATTAAAACAAAAAGTTGAAAAATTTTTGTCTAAAAAACGAACTCAGTAAAAAAAGAAGCCTTACTACAAACATTATTTTTCTAATAGTGAAAGTCGTAAATAACATATCTATATCATTCTCATTTTTTATTTCAAAAATATTAAATGTGAATTTTTTGTTTTAAGTATATTTCATTTTATTTTGACATGTAAAAAAAAGTTGAAAAAATTTCTGCTACAAAAAATAAAAAAATAAAAAGTAAAAGTTTCAAAAAAAGTTAAAAAAATAAACTTCAAAAATGTATAAAAATGGGAGGAGGGGCCAAAAAGTTGGGGGAGGGGGTATTTGGGCCCTTGGAAGTTGGGGTCCTTGGAGGTTGGGGTCATTGGTGGTTTGGGTCCATGGTGCTTAGGGCCCTTGGTAGTTGGGGTCCTTGATGGTTCAAATCCATAACTACCTCACTACTTGATTTCTAAGGATTTTACTGGATTTCTAAGGATTATTCTGGATTTCTCGGCCCCCAAGATTTTATTTGTTTCAACTTTATGCATACTCCAATACCGATCAATATTTCATATTAGTCGCATTCCTCACTTGGTACTTTTGTATTATAGCGACCACAGCCAAGAAGTAAAGCTAGGTCAATCGAATCAATCGACTTGTGAAAGGATAAATATATTCTAATCATATTCTGACATTTATATGATGTGGCGTGGGAGTCACCATTCCCTCAGACTTACTTTTAGTTTGTAAGCAAATAAAATTTCAACCGTTTGAGGGCGTTAAATTCACTTAATGTAGATTTCCTATAAATTGGATACATCTTATTAAGTACACATTCGATTTAATTTAGTCCCGCTGATATAATAATAGAGTTAACTGTCAAAAACGGTTTACCAGTAAGCAAAAATTTATTGACTGGTTCAAAATACTTGTTAATCAAAAACTAGTTATTCTACTTTTAAAACTGGCTATGTAACTGGTTATGTTATAGCCCGAATATAACAGTATATACCAAGGTACCATTTCTGGGACTTTATGTTCCATCCTGTGTTATTTGCATACGCCCCCGTACCAAACAGTTTTTTCTGTTAATTTTGCAGGTCATTACACTCTTTGCCAGGGAATAACGCAATTTCAAAAGTTCAGCGTAACTTCAAAGTTCAGTGTCCTTTTTTAGTGGTAAACCAGAAAACCGATGTCTCTTTTTACCCGCCAAT